>NW_019384517.1:72485-177620 GCF_000671375.1 Centruroides sculpturatus
GCGTTGAATTTTCGTCGATGTTAAGCCTAATGTAAACTTTTCAAAATAATAATCGTGGCTATTGTATCGTTAAAATTATTTCTTTATTTTTTACAAACAAAATAAATATATTGAAAAATATAAAAACAAAAAAAATTATACTTTAGAAGTTAATCTAGTATCAAAAAAGTTCGATTCAGCACGACACACAGTCCTCGGAAAAACACCACACAAAAGTGCCAGTGCTGCCAGCTAAAACACACACATCAACAAAAAATATTGGAGTAGCCCAAGATATAGCCAAAGATTGCAGCGCCACAGCACTAGCGAAAATTTAAATTTGCTGACTGGAATTGTTTCAGATAACCGACTTCCGACGCTCTACTGTAGTTAAAATATCATGTACGGTATGATATGAAAGCCAGTTTCCTGAACTGTATTTTTTTTTTCAATTCTATAGTATTAAATTATTCACTTATTAAATCTCTAACTGCATTATTAATTACTACATTCCACTATACCTTTAAAATGCAGTCTACTGCATTTTAAAGGTATAGTGGAATGTTAAATTATTCACTTTGTCAACATTAAGTGACTGTTATGACTCAGAATAGACTGCCACCATTTTCACTATACATGAAGTTCTACAATGTTTAAATTCACAACACCATCATTTAACCTGGGATTGGACTCATGGGTGGCTGAGTCATCCCAGTGATATTTTAATGCATACGGTGTATAAATGTCAGTTTGAATTTTTTGGGCACTTCAGTACCTTTCCTGTAAGTACTTGTGAACGTTAGTGTCCTAATTATTTAACATTTGTGTACTTTTTGTGAGAAAAAGATGAAAGGAAGGAATACCGATACTGGATGGGGTGACTGCCACCATCCAAGACATCAAGTGGTAGTTTCTGTAGAAATGAAAGCATGGTAAGTATAATTTTTAATGTAATGTTTATTTGTAAATGTTGTTATTTGCAAGATTTTAGGCTTGTGTACAAGTGTTATTTTGAACATTTACATATTGGCCATTTTCTTTCTATAGGTGCAAAAGAATTTTCTTCCATTGAATGACGAGTAGAGAATTTTTGGGATTTTGCTACAAAGCAGTGATGAAGATAAAAGTTGTGATACAGAAGGGAGTGAAATGGATAATAATCACATTTTAAACAATGACACTGATACTAAAATAGAAGACTGGTGACAATAGAGAGAAAAAGTGTAGAAGTGGACTCAGATGCGAATGGAAAAAGTTATAAGGGTAGAGATGGGCAAAGTAAATGGTGCAAACATCTGCCTCCAAACTACATTGTTTTTTATAAACTGCAAAACACCCACATGCCTAAAATATTTGAAGTATGCATGCACACATTGCATTAGCAAGGTTAAATAATGCATTAGTATTATGTATATAAATTTTTCTTTTTAATTTATATTTATACATATAGATATTAAAGTATATATTTACTAAGTAAGCACAAATTTTTTTGTATTGTTTCCATTTTATTTAATTTTTTTAAGTATGTAAGGAAGAACATCAAGTATGAAACATACCTATTGCTGGGTTAAGTCATGTGAAACAGCATAACCTAAAATTCCTTCAAAGTTTCACCTAAAAGTTACCTCCAAATCCTTGTGGATTTCTTTCTCTTGGATTCATATTTTTTTTTTTGGAGGTATTTAATTGTGCTCTTTGCTTGGTATTTCATTCAGGAACAGGACTTAAGGATCCACTCTTGTACTTCTGACTCCTAAAACCTTTTAAGCATTTATATTTTGGGTTTTATGTTCAGTTTTAAAAATCTTTATATAGTTAAAAATATTTGTGTATGTAATTGAAAATGATGTTAATAAAATTTTTCATTAAATTTTGCATAATTTATACTTTATTTACTTTTAGGAAATTTTAGCAAAGTGGAAATTATGGCATGGGTGTTCGAAAGGGTTTGAAAACGTTTGTTTTTGTATTTGTTAGTCAATCGTACCACACCATAAATTGGTTCAGTGTATGTGATTAAAATTATGGCATGTGGTGTGCTGCTTGAATATGTTAGAATAACACAAAGGGGCTCAATTTATGTAAAATGTTAATAGATTATTGTGACATGATGATTTGGTTTGCATCAGAAGTTTGTAAATAGTTAATCAGGGCTTCCTGCCCTAAGGTTTACTTATCTGGTCTTGTCTTTCTAACTCTGTTCTCTAGATTAAGGAAAGACAGATGGATGACAGTGGGAATTTATAGATCTACAATTTTTTCAAATTGTAACCTAATTAAAATCAAACTTTAATACTTAGTGAGGGAGTTAAAGAACAAAGAAAATGTTTTTTTTTTGTTTGTTTTTACTTTCAGTATTTTTTTTTTTGGTCAGGTTACACATTGAAAAGGTTTAGATTTTAAATTAATTTGAATTATTTTACATTTACATAAAAATATAATTTTAATCATTTAGGTCATAATTACATTTTTAATTGGTATTTTTCTTCTTTACATACAGTAGACCCCTATAAAACGGGTTCATATAATTCGAATTTGTATATAACGGTGAAAAAATTGCGACTGTATTCGTATAAACATGCTAAAAGAGACTCGTATAATTCAGTAAAACGTCATCGCCAACTCGTGTTGCAACAGGATTGGTTGAATCTAGACCAATAGCGGATATTGCACAAACTGTGGAGTTTAAATGAGCAATGGACCTGCTAAAAACCATTTATTATTTAACAGCCATAAAAATTATTTCTATTAATGGTGTCTCCAAAGTTCAACGAATTTTTCGCAGAAAAATAACTTATCAGAAAATGTGCCCGCCATTTGGTGCGCTGCTCCGCGATGAAAACAAGCTTAAGCAATGGCAACGTCAAACGGTGCACACTCAGTATGTAATCCTACAATTTTTTGTTTATAGCATAGTTTATATGAATTATTACCAAAAAATTATACATGTTTTAGAAATGTTGAGTCAAATTAGTGTAGAATTGATTAATTTTATGGAAGAAAACTTTTCAAACAGCTGTAGTCCGTAAACCGCATATGTGCCGGGCTGTGATTGGCTCATATATTTAAGGACTTTAAAAAATGAATTTCATAAAGAAAGGAACATATCTACCGTGTTATAGGGGGGTTGACTGTACTATATATTCTAAGTAAAGTAAGTTAGTTTGTTCTTTAAACATTTCAACTCAGTTTGAGCAAATACAATGAAACTTTTTAGGGACTGTCCTCTCATCCAGGAGGAGGTCAATGACTGCTTTGGTCAGATTAACTTCATCCTGCAATAAGACACCCTTTTTATCAGACCAGTGAGAGTGTAGAATTTGAATAGGAAGATTACTTAATACAAAGTTACCAGTGAGCACAAAATATGTTTTTAGACATTTTTGAGTGTGCCAAGTTTAAATATTAGGTCTATTTTTTAATAAATTTGATTGGTTGACTGATTGCCATTTCATATTCATCTGTGAATTACATGATTAAGTTAACATTAGAAAACTTTGAATATCTTGAATTAGCTTATTTTGCACATGAACATCAATGCCTGTTTTCTGTTGAAAAAATCAATTTTTGTCTATCTGACTAATGCAATTGTGCCATTTCATACCATCAAAGTATCACAATAAATACGATAATGGTAGGCTAAAATAACCGAAGTTTTAATTAATTTGGTTTTCATTTTAATATTTGCTGTTATTACCACCATTAGAGCTGAGCAACTGCAACATTTGTCTGGGGCCCGCCTTTAAGAACTTTAATTTTTGATTTTTTTTACACCATCCAGCCTTTAAATGGTAATTAGGAGTTGCAATCCATAGGAAATTCATTGAATCACAATAGTTCTCTCCATCATATTTAGGCATTTGTAGAACAAAAAATGGTAATCATTTAAAAGAACTAAACATAAAAGTATTTAATGATAAGTAAGTATTAATTAATGATAATAATAGTAAATTGCACTAAATAAATCAGTATCAAATTTTTGCATAAGTTTAGTAATATCACTGTTAAAGGGATCAATACATTATTTTAAAAATTTTAGAGAAAATAGTTTCCTAAAATCAAAATTAATAGCAAATGAAATTTGTACAAAATGTGACATTCCTCTTGTATTCAAAGAACTCAGATCAAGAAAACAAAAATGTTTATTTGAAGAAATGGATGTGTGTACGAATACTCCCAAAACAAATTTTTATAGGAACTATTCTTTAGCAAAAGTAGATCAAGGAATAATCTCTACAGAAGAAAGACTTAAACAAATTGAGAAGAGCATATTGCCTTTTTGGTTTTCTTTACAATATTCCTATATTAATGATGATGAATGGAAATGACCTTAAGAGGCATTGTATGGATTTAGAATACTCACTCCAAAACTTTTTAATGCAGTATATATAACTATTCTAACATTTTCTGTTGTTTTAAACAATCATCTTCAGAAAAAAACATTTCATTAAGAACAAAGGCCTTTGTTCTTATTGGAATGTTTTTTCTGAATGAATCATGGAATTAAATATATTAACTTATATTTAATTCCAGATACATGGATGTTCCAAAAAAAAAAATAGAAATGTGCATTCAAAATACAGGATAACATTAAAATAAAATTTTAAATCAATTTAGTCTTATCATTCTTTATTAGAGGATGTTATACCTTCTTGACTTTGAAATATCATTTTATGGGGTTTCTTTTTGTGTATATCTTCTGTACACTCTTCTAATATATCAATAATAGTTAGTCAATGTACATTACTGGGTGATAGTCAACTGGGTGATTCACAATAGGCGATAGTCAAGATGATAGTTCAGTTAACAGTGGACCACTGTTAACTGAATGATCATCATCTGGGCAACAGAAACTTTTTGTTTGCTTAGCAAGCATATGATTTTGTGGATATTTTTTATTTATTTATTGTAAACTAACAGACCCCACGCATTGTTGTGGCTCAAAATGTATCTATTATAAATGTATAACACTTTCCCCAGGGGGGAATTTTTCGAAAAATCCTTTCTTAGTATACATTCTCATTGACGTAAACTGAAAGAATTTTTGAAATCAGATGAGTAGTTTCAGAGATTACCTGCTACATCCAAACTTACAAACATTACCTTTTTATAATATTAGTATAGATATTGGTAAAATATATATAAATATATGTATGTTAAGAGTTATTTCCAACTTAGGAAAAGGAAATGTTTTCAAATAATGTACTGTAGCATTGTTAATTCTTTTATGTCCTTAGCAGTTAACAAAGCACATGAAAGAAAAGCAGTTCTTTGAAATCAAATTCTTTCAAAGCACTTTATACTTTTTGTTTCAATGTATAATGTAATGCATTTTTAATTTTATGTAATTGTTGTCTTTGTTTCGATGTATATTTGTTAATTTTGGGGTAGATACTGATCATCCTTCGAGACTTTTTTATTTACTTGTAAAAATAAATAAATAAATAAGGTATGTATAAATATGTTTGTTAATTACAAAATCGTTCTTTTAACTCATTTCTTAAAAAATATTATTTAAATTTCCTGGTAGTAGATCAATAGAAAATAATGGTGATTTTAATAAAGAAAAGAATAAAAAAATTTTGTATTTTGTCTATTATTTGTCACCCAGATATCTGGTGCCCAGTTAGCCATTATACTCACATTCCACTATTTCCAGTATTTTTGTTTTATCTATTTTACATATTGATGAAATTTTTCTTGGGAATTTAGATATGATAGATATTCCCAAACTGCTTTTCATTTTAAATGGAAATGCAAGAAATACATTTTTTAACTTACATTTTATCCTGACTTTTGAAATTTCTATAGCAACATTGATATGAGGTTTTTTGTTCCTAAGAAAAATTGATGCAACATTTCTGAAGCCTTAACTTTTATTACTTTTTTTCAAATTGTTTATATGTTAATTTTTTTTATTTTATTTCTTTTAGGTTTTACAAATATAAATTTTTCCTGAGAGTTTGGGAAACTTGTTGCAAAAGTATTGAAACAGTCTCTAGTTTTGTTAAATGCTTTGGCTAATTATTTTATGAAATACAGTGTTGTGTAAATTTATTTACCTTACTTACCATAGGAAATATCTGACAATAGAACTCCTCCCCACATTAACGATAAAACCCAAATAGATACATGTACATAAAATACAATAAATAAAACATTAGAAATTAAAAAAATGTTAATTTTATTATTTTTCTTAAGTCAACAGCAAAAAAATGCATAAATTAAGAATTATATAGTAATCTTTTAAAAGCATTTTTAAAATTAAGGAAATCAACATGAAGTAAATATTCAAAATTATCAATATTTCAGGAAATGCGATAAAAATAGGATCTTTGAGATATTGTGAAATGATGGCTAGGGAATTCTCTTTTGATTGACTTAGCTTTTATGAAGGATTTTTTCATGCTGGATGTAGAGATTCATTTTGTTCACTCCATTTTCATTCAGTGTTTGTGATAAACTCTGCTTTTCCATTTACATAGTAAACAAAACATGCTTGTATGTGATTTAATTATGGAAAATGTATACTATACAATTACACCTTGGGTTATGAACATCCCTGTTTATCATACATAAAAAACTGGCACACAAACTGGAACTGTATACTAAACAAACAACTTGACACCTAAATGCGAATTCCAGCATATAATGAACAAATAAATTTTAATGTTCAAATGTTTTTGGTTGTCTTTCAGAGGCCCTGTTTTTCTGTTTGGTGCATAAGAATGCACCAAACAGAAAAACAATTCTATGTTTTGAATGTAGCTGTGTTCCAATTTTTAAAAATTTAAATGATGTTCAATACAAAGATTGTTATGTATTACAATATATAAATCAGGGGTGGCCAAGCTCCTTGATAGTCCGAGCCATTTTTCAAAATTGAAATTTTTCGCGAGCCGCAATTAAAGGTATGCAAAAAATTCCAATTACAAAATATATCTGTAGCAAGAGTGATACAACTTGTTTCCTCCAGAGCACAATGTCAACTGTCCATTGCAATGACAGNTTTATTATCATAATATTGCATTTTTTTCCACGGAAAAAACGAACTTACTTTCCAAACAACCCAATACAAATATGTGTGCCGGGCTGTGAACAGCTCACGTATTTGTAAAATGTAAGTGACTCATACAACATGGAATTCATATAAAACGGAATTATCAACAGTGTTATAGAGAGGTTGACTGTATATATATCACATCATCACTTAAAAATTTCTTTCTGCTGAGATATTCTTTGAATTGAGAAACAGCCTGAAATTACTAGGGACTAGATCTGGTGAATAAGACAGATGTACAGTACAACCAACTGAAATACTGCTTAATAGCAGCTATAGCAACAAATGATGTATGACTTGTTGCATTATTCTGATGGAATAGCATATCTTTTTTCAATTTTCCAGTTTTTCATTAATTGTTAACTAATTAACTTACAACTCACTAACTCAATTTGAGTGTAATATATTTCTGTTACTGTGAACCCTTTCTTTAAACAACAAGTAATAAGGCTTCCTGCGTCTACCAAAAAACAGAGATCAGAACTTTATCTTGATTTAACAACTTTATCTTGATTTAACAACTTTAGATTGTTGAATTTTGAATTTACAAGGGAAACCATGGTGCTTCCATTCCATGCTTTGAAATCTACTTTCAGGGTCATAATGATGAACCCACATTCCATCCATAGTTACCAATCTATCAAGAAAGTTCTGCTTATTCTCTCTATACTTGTCTAAAAGACACTAAAATTGCAATGTGACATTGCTTCTGTGATATGGTTAATATTCAAAGTGCCATTTTCTAGAAATTTTTTCAAATATTTAGTTAAAATATTTGTAAAGTTATAATAAGGAACCTCCATTGTATTAGTTTATTTTCTGTGAGTTGGTTATGGTCAACCTCTCACAGAAAACAACCTAATACAGTAGTGTGTTGTTTATCCAAATCAATTGGGGACTGGGGATGTTCAGATAACTTATTTTTCGGATAACCGATTATGTACAAAAAAAATATATTAATCTATCCCATATTGAAATTTTTCTCAGTTGCGTGTTGCTTCTCGTTGAATTTTTGTCAATGTTAAGCCTAATGTAAACGTTTCAAAATAATAATCGTGGCTATTGTATTGTTAAAAATTATTTCTTTATTTTTTACAAACAAAATAAATATATTGAAAAATATAAAAACAAAAAAATTATAGTTTAGAAGTTAATCTAGTATCAAAAATGTTCGATTCAGCATGACACATGGTCCCCGGAAAAACACCACACAAAAGTGCCAGTGCTGCCAGCTAAAACACACACATCAACAAAAAATATTGGAGTAGCCCAAGATATAGCCAAAGATTGCAGCGCCACAGCACTAGCGAAAATTTAAATTTGCTGACTGGAATTGTTTCAGATAACCGACTTCCGACGCTCTACTGTAGTTAAAATATCATGTACGGTATGATATGAAAGCCAGTTTCCTGAACTGTATTTTTTTTTTCAATTCTATAGTATTAAATTATTCACTTATTAAATCTCTAACTGCATTATTAATTACTACATTCCACTATACCTTTAAAATGCAGTCTACTGCATTTTAAAGGTATAGTGGAATGTTAAATTATTCACTTTGTCAACATTAAGTGACTGTTATGACTCAGAATAGACTGCCACCATTTTCACTATACATGACGTTCTACAATGTTTAAATTCACAACACCATCATTTAACCTGGGATTGGACTCATGGGTGGCTGAGTCATCCCAGTGATATTTTAATGCATACGGTGTATAAATGTCAGTTTGAATTTTTTGGGCACTTCAGTACCTTTCCTGTAAGTACTTGTGAACGTTAGTGTCCTAATTATTTAACATTTGTGTACTTTTTGTGAGAAAAAGATGAAAGGAAGGAATACCGATACTGGATGGGGTGACTGCCACCATCCAAGACATCAAGTGGTAGTTTCTGTAGAAATGAAAGCATGGTAAGTATAATTTTTAATGTAATGTTTATTTGTAAATGTTGTTATTTGCAAGATTTTAGGCTTGTGTACAAGTGTTATTTTGAACATTTACATATTGGCCATTTTCTTTCTATAGGTGCAAAAGAATTTTCTTCCATTGAATGACGAGTAGAGAATTTTTGGGATTTTGCTACAAAGCAGTGATGAAGATAAAAGTTGTGATACAGAAGGGAGTGAAATGGATAATAATCACATTTTAAACAATGACACTGATACTAAAATAGAAGACTGGTGACAATAGAGAGAAAAAGTGTAGAAGTGGACTCAGATGCGAATGGAAAAAGTTATAAGGGTAGAGATGGGCAAAGTAAATGGTGCAAACATCTGCCTCCAAACTACATTGTTTTTTATAAACTGCAAAACACCCACATGCCTAAAATATTTGAAGTATGCATGCACACATTGCATTAGCAAGGTTAAATAATGCATTAGTATTATGTATATAAATTTTTCTTTTTAATTTATATTTATACATATAGATATTAAAGTATATATTTACTAAGTAAGCACAAATTTTTTTGTATTGTTTCCATTTTATTTAATTTTTTTAAGTATGTAAGGAAGAACATCAAGTATGAAACATACCTATTGCTGGGTTAAGTCATGTGAAACAGCATAACCTAAAATTCCTTCAAAGTTTCACCTAAAAGTTACCTCCAAATCCTTGTGGATTTCTTTCTCTTGGATTCATATTTTTTTTTTTGGAGGTATTTAATTGTGCTCTTTGCTTGGTATTTCATTCAGGAACAGGACTTAAGGATCCACTCTTGTACTTCTGACTCCTAAAACCTTTTAAGCATTTATATTTTGGGTTTTATGTTCAGTTTTAAAAATCTTTATATAGTTAAAAATATTTGTGTATGTAATTGAAAATGATGTTAATAAAATTTTTCATTAAATTTTGCATAATTTATACTTTATTTACTTTTAGGAAATTTTAGCAAAGTGGAAATTATGGCATGGGTGTTCGAAAGGGTTTGAAAACGTTTGTTTTTGTATTTGTTAGTCAATCGTACCACACCATAAATTGGTTCAGTGTATGTGATTAAAATTATGGCATGTGGTGTGCTGCTTGAATATGTTAGAATAACACAAAGGGGCTCAATTTATGTAAAATGTTAATAGATTATTGTGACATGATGATTTGGTTTGCATCAGAAGTTTGTAAATAGTTAATCAGGGCTTCCTGCCCTAAGGTTTACTTATCTGGTCTTGTCTTTCTAACTCTGTTCTCTAGATTAAGGAAAGACAGATGGATGACAGTGGGAATTTATAGATCTACAATTTTTTCAAATTGTAACCTAATTAAAATCAAACTTTAATACTTAGTGAGGGAGTTAAAGAACAAAGAAAATGTTTTTTTTTTGTTTGTTTTTACTTTCAGTATTTTTTTTTTTGGTCAGGTTACACATTGAAAAGGTTTAGATTTTAAATTAATTTGAATTATTTTACATTTACATAAAAATATAATTTTAATCATTTAGGTCATAATTACATTTTTAATTGGTATTTTTCTTCTTTACATACAGTAGACCCCTATAAAACGGGTTCATATAATTCGAATTTGTATATAACGGTGAAAAAATTGCGACTGTATTCGTATAAACATGCTAAAAGAGACTCGTATAATTCAGTAAAACGTCATCGCCAACTCGTGTTGCAACAGGATTGGTTGAATCTAGACCAATAGCGGATATTGCACAAACTGTGGAGTTTAAATGAGCAATGGACCTGCTAAAAACCATTTATTATTTAACAGCCATAAAAATTATTTCTATTAATGGTGTCTCCAAAGTTCAACGAATTTTTCGCAGAAAAATAACTTATCAGAAAATGTGCCCGCCATTTGGTGCGCTGCTCCGCGATGAAAACAAGCTTAAGCAATGGCAACGTCAAACGGTGCACACTCAGTATGTAATCCTACAATTTTTTGTTTATAGCATAGTTTATATGAATTATTACCAAAAAATTATACATGTTTTAGAAATGTTGAGTCAAATTAGTGTAGAATTGATTAATTTTATGGAAGAAAACTTTTCAAACAGCTGTAGTCCGTAAACCGCATATGTGCCGGGCTGTGATTGGCTCATGTATTTAAGGACTTTAAAAAATGAATTTCATAAAGAAAGGAACATATCTACCGTGTTATAGGGGGGTTGACTGTACTATATATTCTAAGTAAAGTAAGTTAGTTTGTTCTTTAAACATTTCAACTCAGTTTGAGCAAATACAATGAAACTTTTTAGGGACTGTCCTCTCATCCAGGAGGAGGTCAATGACTGCTTTGGTCAGATTAACTTCATCCTGCAATAAGACACCCTTTTTATCAGACCAGTGAGAGTGTAGAATTTGAATAGGAAGATTACTTAATACAAAGTTACCAGTGAGCACAAAATATGTTTTTAGACATTTTTGAGTGTGCCAAGTTTAAATATTAGGTCTATTTTTTAATAAATTTGATTGGTTGACTGATTGCCATTTCATATTCATCTGTGAATTACATGATTAAGTTAACATTAGAAAACTTTGAATATCTTGAATTAGCTTATTTTGCACATGAACATCAATGCCTGTTTTCTGTTGAAAAAATCAATTTTTGTCTATCTGACTAATGCAATTGTGCCATTTCATACCATCAAAGTATCACAATAAATACGATAATGGTAGGCTAAAATAACCGAAGTTTTAATTAATTTGGTTTTCATTTTAATATTTGCTGTTATTACCACCATTAGAGCTGAGCAACTGCAACATTTGTCTGGGGCCCGCCTTTAAGAACTTTAATTTTTGATTTTTTTTACACCATCCAGCCTTTAAATGGTAATTAGGAGTTGCAATCCATAGGAAATTCATTGAATCACAATAGTTCTCTCCATCATATTTAGGCATTTGTAGAACAAAAAATGGTAATCATTTAAAAGAACTAAACATAAAAGTATTTAATGATAAGTAAGTATTAATTAATGATAATAATAGTAAATTGCACTAAATAAATCAGTATCAAATTTTTGCATAAGTTTAGTAATATCACTGTTAAAGGGATCAATACATTATTTTAAAAATTTTAGAGAAAATAGTTTCCTAAAATCAAAATTAATAGCAAATGAAATTTGTACAAAATGTGACATTCCTCTTGTATTCAAAGAACTCAGATCAAGAAAACAAAAATGTTTATTTGAAGAAATGGATGTGTGTACGAATACTCCCAAAACAAATTTTTATAGGAACTATTCTTTAGCAAAAGTAGATCAAGGAATAATCTCTACAGAAGAAAGACTTAAACAAATTGAGAAGAGCATATTGCCTTTTTGGTTTTCTTTACAATATTCCTATATTAATGATGATGAATGGAAATGACCTTAAGAGGCATTGTATGGATTTAGAATACTCACTCCAAAACTTTTTAATGCAGTATATATAACTATTCTAACATTTTCTGTTGTTTTAAACAATCATCTTCAGAAAAAAACATTTCATTAAGAACAAAGGCCTTTGTTCTTATTGGAATGTTTTTTCTGAATGAATCATGGAATTAAATATATTAACTTATATTTAATTCCAGATACATGGATGTTCAAAAAAAAAAAATAGAAATGTGCATTCAAAATACAGGATAACATTAAAATAAAATTTTAAATCAATTTAGTCTTATCATTCTTTATTAGAGGATGTTATACCTTCTTGACTTTGAAATATCATTTTATGGGGTTTCTTTTTGTGTATATCTTCTGTACACTCTTCTAATATATCAATAATAGTTAGTCAATGTACATTACTGGGTGATAGTCAACTGGGTGATTCACAATAGGCGATAGTCAAGATGATAGTTCAGTTAACAGTGGACCACTGTTAACTGAATGATCATCATCTGGGCAACAGAAACTTTTTGTTTGCTTAGCAAGCATATGATTTTGTGGATATTTTTTATTTATTTATTGTAAACTAACAGACCCCACGCATTGTTGTGGCTCAAAATGTATCTATTATAAATGTATAACACTTTCCCCAGGGGGGAATTTTTCGAAAAATCCTTTCTTAGTATACATTCTCATTGACGTAAACTGAAAGAATTTTTGAAATCAGATGAGTAGTTTCAGAGATTACCTGCTACATCCAAACTTACAAACATTACCTTTTTATAATATTAGTATAGATATTGGTAAAATATATATAAATATATGTATGTTAAGAGTTATTTCCAACTTAGGAAAAGGAAATGTTTTCAAATAATGTACTGTAGCATTGTTAATTCTTTTATGTCCTTAGCAGTTAACAAAGCACATGAAAGAAAAGCAGTTCTTTGAAATCAAATTCTTTCAAAGCACTTTATACTTTTTGTTTCAATGTATAATGTAATGCATTTTTAATTTTATGTAATTGTTGTCTTTGTTTCGATGTATATTTGTTAATTTTGGGGTAGATACTGATCATCCTTCGAGACTTTTTTATTTACTTGTAAAAATAAATAAATAAATAAGGTATGTATAAATATGTTTGTTAATTACAAAATCGTTCTTTTAACTCATTTCTTAAAAAATATTATTTAAATTTCCTGGTAGTAGATCAATAGAAAATAATGGTGATTTTAATAAAGAAAAGAATAAAAAAATTTTGTATTTTGTCTATTATTTGTCACCCAGATATCTGGTGCCCAGTTAGCCATTATACTCACATTCCACTATTTCCAGTATTTTTGTTTTATCTATTTTACATATTGATGAAATTTTTCTTGGGAATTTAGATATGATAGATATTCCCAAACTGCTTTTCATTTTAAATGGAAATGCAAGAAATACATTTTTTAACTTACATTTTATCCTGACTTTTGAAATTTCTATAGCAACATTGATATGAGGTTTTTTGTTCCTAAGAAAAATTGATGCAACATTTCTGAAGCCTTAACTTTTATTACTTTTTTTCAAATTGTTTATATGTTAATTTTTTTTATTTTATTTCTTTTAGGTTTTACAAATATAAATTTTTCCTGAGAGTTTGGGAAACTTGTTGCAAAAGTATTGAAACAGTCTCTAGTTTTGTTAAATGCTTTGGCTAATTATTTTATGAAATACAGTGTTGTGTAAATTTATTTATCTTACTTACCATAGGAAATATCTGACAATAGAACTCCTCCCCACATTAACGATAAAACCCAAATAGATACATGTACATAAAATACAATAAATAAAACATTAGAAATTAAAAAAATGTTAATTTTATTATTTTTCTTAAGTCAACAGCAAAAAAATGCATAAATTAAGAATTATATAGTAATCTTTTAAAAGCATTTTTAAAATTAAGGAAATCAACATGAAGTAAATATTCAAAATTATCAATATTTCAGGAAATGCGATAAAAATAGGATCTTTGAGATATTGTGAAATGATGGCTAGGGAATTCTCTTTTGATTGACTTAGCTTTTATGAAGGATTTTTTCATGCTGGATGTAGAGATTCATTTTGTTCACTCCATTTTCATTCAGTGTTTGTGATAAACTCTGCTTTTCCATTTACATAGTAAACAAAACATGCTTGTATGTGATTTAATTATGGAAAATGTATACTATACAATTACACCTTGGGTTATGAACATCCCTGTTTATCATACATAAAAAACTGGCACACAAACTGGAACTGTATACTAAACAAACAACTTGACACCTAAATGCGAATTCCAGCATATAATGAACAAATAAATTTTAATGTTCAAATGTTTTTGGTTGTCTTTCAGAGGCCCTGTTTTTCTGTTTGGTGCATAAGAATGCACCAAACAGAAAAACAATTCTATGTTTTGAATGTAGCTGTGTTCCAATTTTTAAAAATTTAAATGATGTTCAATACAAAGATTGTTATGTATTACAATATATAAATCAGGGGTGGCCAAGCTCCTTGATAGTCCGAGCCATTTTTCAAAATTAAAATTTTTCGCGAGCCGCAATTAAAGGTATGCAAAAAATTCCAATTACAAAATATATCTGTAGCAAGAGTGATACAACTTGTTTCCTCCAGAGCACAATGTCAACTGTCCATTGCAATGACAGTTTACAAATTCAAAATTGGTCTGGAGTCGGTCGATAACGGACGATTACGCCACTGTTTATGTTCGTTCGCGCAGTTTTCGATGAGTCATATCATTCTTAACTTGGACGGAAATGAAATTTGTTACAACGTTGCACTTAGTCTTTCATATTTTTTGTTAGTAATTTAAAAGACATTTGAAACACATACAGACGATAATAATTTTTTAAAATATAATAACACAAAAATGAAAAGGGAACTCGGGTACAGTACATTTATCGAGAGCCACAAATAATCCTTCGAAGAGCCGCATGTGGCTCGCGAGCCGCAGATTGGCCACCCCTGATATAAATGATCTTTGTATTGAACATCGTTTAAATTTTTAAAAATTGGAATACAGCTACATTCAAAAGCTAAAACTTTTCAAAACATAATATTTATTTATTTATGATTTATTTAAAATTAAAATCAAATTAAAACATAATATTTTGGAAAGTGTGGATAAAGTACTTGTTAGTCTTGATAGATTTGGTTATATTTCATCTTGGCAGTCAGAGTTGAGTCTCTATTTATAGCACTTCTTTGTCAAGTGTTAGTTTTGATTTAGGTTGGCAGTGATAGAACATTCTGCTTTTAATATATACTGTATATAGAATAAATATAGGTATAGATATAAATAAAGTAATATATATATATATTATATTGCATTTACAGGCATTTTATGCATGAAGTACAGCTAAAAAGGTTTTGGGTTGTCAGGAATGGAATAATCCATTTTATATTGTTTCTTATGGGAAAATTTGTTTTGGTTTGAGAACAAATTGGTTTCTGAACAACTTTTAGGAATGAATTAAATTTGTAAACTGAGGTTTGACTGTAATTCAAAAATATTTGTCATTAAGTAAAGTTGAATGTGATAAAGAATAGTATCATGAAACACAAGAAAAAACAAAAATAAACAAACTGATGATTGATGACTTTTTCCATCATTAGTGTCAAGTAAATATGTAATATTAATTTATTGTATATAATTTATATTCTGAACAAATGCATCAATTTGTATATAGTTCTGAATGTTAAATTAAAATCTATTTGATTAACTGCTGTTCCAATTTGTAATAAAATTTTAATCTGAAGAATCCTTGAGTAAGAAAGGTGAATAAACATACTGAAACCAGAAATATCTACCAGGAAGTAACTTTAATAAATAATAAAAATAATAAATAAAAGAAACATAAGTGCTTACTTTAAAACTTTTTAGTTTATTTTCGTGTATTTTTCACATATCTCAATTTACCTTTTTCATTGAGAAAGTTGCCTCTATATATCTATTCATTGTAGATGTACTGTAATTATAAAATAAATGAAACAGAAGAAACTGGATATTTGACATGTAATGTCCTAAACTGTGTCGAAAATTTTGTAACTGCTGAATAATAAAAATTTTTTATTTTGCTTCTTTTCTGTTTTATTTATCAAATAATAATGAATGATAAAATTAAATAGAACAAATTTTAATGTCAAATAATACCCAATGATGTGAATTTGAGAGTTGATTGTTCATCTTCTATTTCCTGTAGTGAACTAAAATAGGACAAACTTGACAATTGGATTCTAAACAGAAGCTTTTAAATAGTTTTCTGAGAGTTATATAGAAAAGGGAAATTATCAGAAATTTATCAGCCTTTGTTATAAAAGTTTAAATAGAAGTGTGTAATAATATCAATTAAATCATGGAATGATGTATAGAAAATGAATAGAAGAGAATAAAAGGTTACATATCTTTTGATGGTTTTGGAAAAAATTGTGGTTGAAGATCAATGCAGTTTATCATTCAAAGAATTTTTCACTTTGTTTAAAGATAATAAATTTTAGATTTATAATTTATTTAAAGATAAATAAATTAAAGATGCTCTTCATAATAAATTTTAGACAAAGGAAAAGCTAATGAATGAGTTCATAATTGCAGTTTGAAATCAGAAGATAAGCTACATCATCTCAGCACATAACCCTAGAGTTGCAAGACATTCTCTATTTCAAAAGACAATCCTTTATTTTAGCTAAACTGTTCTTATCCTTTATTGAAATGAGAAAATAAAAGACAAACTATATCCTTTCATTTTTCAATGTGGTGGATGAGAGTGACAGATTTCTGCACAGGTGTATACCTATCCTTATATCAATCCATATTCTTTCCCATGGGAACCTATGATTTACAGTACTTTAAAAATTATAAAATTTAAAGTACTGTACTTAAAATCAAAATTTGCAAATATTTATAGTTAATATGAAAACTATAATTTTAAAATCAAAATCTGAAAAATATAATCAGAATATAGATATCCCTCATATAACATGGTAGTTAGGTTCCAAAAAGATACGTATTGCATACCACACCGGGATGAATATAGCCTGAGGAAGAACCCAGAAGGGGTTAACACCTTGAAGACTAGTAGAAAAACATTAAGGTGTCTTCTGGGAATTGAGTCACAGGTGACTTGAAGTTTATTTTAACACAGGGCTATATAAGGAATGAGTGACTTGTTTGGCTTTGATTCGTTAATACATTCTTTTGGGCCAGTTTCTGCACATATGATATGGTTGTTAAAGGGTTCAGTAGATGTGTCTATATGTTTTATTTTTCTGCCATAGCCTGAGGCAAATGTGACTGATACAGTTCCTGTGGAGTATCAGATATGAGTCTGTATCCTGTGAAATTAGATTTAGCATGCTATTATGAAAGCAAAAATAGCAAATTCAATGCAGAAATGAATAAAAATATCAAAATCTAAATGTTATCTAACAAAAAGAAGCTTGTTGAATAGTTATCTAATTGGATTTTATTATGTTTCTAACATCAACACACAGTTTAGAATGTCAACTTGAAAAAATATATACATATAAACGTATATAATAACAATACTTACAATGTTTATTTACCAAATATTAGGTTACAATTGTAAAAATTGAAACGCATTAGCAACTCAGTTATTGTAATGATAATACAGAACTCACTTTTGCAAAAAATGTTTTACATTAATATACAGTATATTATGATCAAGTTGGATGTTACAGACTGTCTAACTTATTTCAATAGAAAACATCAAAGTATTGACTATCTAGAACAGTCGACACAAAAGGTAGTTAGCATTTTTCCATGTATCTGCATAGCAACCTTGGCAATGGTGACATCTTTCCTTGTCGGACCTTTTCTCTTCTGCAGGGTGTGAATGCTGCACCTATCGCTACAAGGCGGTTCAATAGAGTGGTCTGAACAGTGTCCCTAATTAGTTTTTTTGCCACCTCTGTAACATACTGCGTACCACAAAAAAGCAGGGTTACACAAAATTAGAGTTCTATCAAGTACTAGGCCTGGACTTAATGAGAAAGTAAAATACAATGATTGAAAAATGACACTTGTATAAGCAAAAATTCACAATAATATTTATTAGGTTGAACAAATATATACATATAAACGTATATAATAATATATATATTAAACAACAATGATTATAAACAAGAAGTTAGTAATAGATATATAGTTTGATCTTCACTAGTTTTTGAATAATTAATTATGTACAAGTAAAAAAACAATCAATCAATGAAAGAAATTCTTCTTCCCAGTTTGGGACATAAAATTAATTAAATCTTCACCTATATCAAATAAGAGATGTATTTCTTGCTTTTGAATTTGAGTAATTGCTTCTTCACCAAAAAGAATGCCAGACAATTCAGTTCAAAAGAAGTTCACTTTTGGGAGCTACACCACACTGTTGATCGGGTGTGTCATTTTTTATTTGCTTACAAATGTAAGTTCGCATTACCCTATTTACATATTGAAGCATTACAGGATCAGTCACTTATGTAAATAAATATTTGTTTGTTTTAATTTTTAGTTTAGTATATTTTGGTGGTTTTTTGGGAGTTTCTGACTTTAAAACAAAAATGTCCCTGAAAAGAAAATAACTAAAAAATACACCCAAAACATAAAATAACAATTGGACTTCAACTCTTTACGTCACTTTATAGAACTTTATCATTGGTAGGCATCTGTTCTGGACTATGGTAATGGGAATGGATACAATGGGCATTGACGATGGTAATGCCCAATAAATAAGCCACTATTAGCTTTCTGTACTACTTTATGCCTCTTTGGATTGGGGCATAGTAGGATGCCATTTGATCTAAAAGACTCCTTTTTGACAAAATTGTAGTTAATGACACATTGTGGCTTCAGCACATGCTCTTGGGTTTTCTTTGACTTCTTCCCAGTGTCAGTGTGTGTTTTCACAGATGAAAGCATATGAACAGGTCTTTTGTTCACCCATTTCATTACCCAAAATCCTTAATTATCTTCTAGCCCACAAACTTAACCTTTTTTCAGTTACTGTTTTACCAAATCTTTTGTAGTATCTTGTCTGTTTTTTATGAGTCTTGTATTTTTGGCCCTCAACTCCTCTTGAGTTAAATCTATGCTTGTGTAAAAGTTATCAGTGTAAAGGGAGACCACTGCAGAGTTGCATAGAAGACAGTGTAGCTCTGTGAAATTCCAGGATTGGACATCTATTTACCCTTGTAGACCTGGCTGAAATAAGTGTACCCACATGGTGTACACAACTTGTAGACTTTGATCCCAAATTGTGAATATGGGATCAAAGTCTATGTAATTTTTCAGGAATGTACTGCCAAAATAGCAGATGACCTAGCCAAGTAATCATTGTTTTGTTGATGACAATCTGTGCCCCTGGAGTAATAGCATTCTTGAATTTGTTAGATAATTTGGTGAGAATTTCTCTAACTTTGTACAGGTGGTCACTCTTGTCAAATGAACTATTATTAGAAAAATGCCAAAAACTCAGCAGAAGTTTGAATCTCTCTCAAGACATGATCAATCTTATAAGGCAGTTTTTATACAAGGAATCTTTAGAACAATAAAGTCTGACATTTGGCAAGGGAGATAGACCCATGCAAGTCATGATGGCCAGGAACTTTGACAGTTTTTCATTGGTGCCATTTTTTTTCAAACAAGATTTTGATATCAACGTCTTGCCTGCAAAATATTGTTCAGTGTATCTGTTGGTCTCATTCATCATTATATCTAAAATATCATCCCTGTCAAAAAATTGAAAAATGTCCAATGGATCATATAGATCATATAGATTAATGTTACAAAGGTTTAACATTTGATTTCCTTGAAATTGTGGAATATTATGAGGTGTTGAACCAATTGGTTGCCAGACAATATTAGTAGATTGCTGAACAATGGAATTATTACTGTCATCATCTTTGTCACTGGCCAATGAATTATTATCAGGGGTGTCAGGAGGTAGTTCTTCATCATTTTTTGACCCTGGAAATGATTCAGATTTTTCATCTGAATATGGTTCAAAGTGAATCCTCCAACTCATGAGTTTTTGGATTCAAAACTTTTTGAGACACCCATATACTGATTTGGTTTTCTGACATGTTCTGTTAGTGTGACATGCTAATTATTTCAAATAACATATATTATGACTACGTTACACCTCTTGTTTCAATATGATAACAAAATTTACTTACAAAAAAGGGGAGTACCTATGGGCAGCCCCCTATTAGGTGACCTATATGAATTAGTCATATTCACCTTGGAACATAAGATTCTACTATCGTTCCTCTCAGAGATAATCACATACAAGCAGTATATTGATGATATCTTAATCATTTGGAGGTCTAAGCTTGATATCAATAACTTCTTACAATGCATAAATAGTAACCCTTATGGTCTCACACTTAACCTCAAACAATGAAACGACAAACATGCCCACTTCTTAGACCCGAATATCTATTTTAAAACAGGCCAAATTGAAACGGACATTTATTATAAACCAGGGTACCTACTGTTATTCATACTGGCAGCCTCAAATGATCTGAATACATACAAAATAGCAGTGTTTAGATCCCTCACAAAAAGAGCATTTACACATTGCACAAACATCGTTGACACAATGCAAGAATTAAAACATATTGAAGAAATAGCAGTGGTACATGGATACCATAGAACAATGGTTCAAAGATTAGCAGAAAACTATATTAAGAAAATGAATAATCACACTGGTTCTAATATTAACAGGGGTGATAGTAAATATTTAGTACATATCAACATATACTAATTGATTATGACCAGGGGTTAAAGGCTCTATATAAAGAAATTGCTATGAATAGAGGGTGGGCAATAACATATGTATAACCCAACCATTTATTCGATATTAAGAAAAGGCAAAGAACCCATTAACACCTACAATGCACGGGGTATACAGTATACTGGTTATAGATGACAGATTTAGCAGAGATCTGATGTAAATTAGGTTGACCAAACAGTCTCTTGAAAAATGGCTAGTGGAGCATAAATACAATATACATAACAAAAAGCAGACCACTGCTATAGCAATATATGCTTCTGAAACTGGTGTTGAAGCTAAATTCAAGCCAACCTCATTAAATGCACATTTCACACCAAGCAGATCAAAATTTTGGAGGCTCTAGAAATATGTAAAGCTGAGCTAAAGGGGAATGCATAAATTTTAATTGAGGAGGACCTTGCATGCCTGGAGGACTTTCTTTGACGATCCTAACAACATTAGTAACAAATAGAAATCTATTACTTCTGTTAGGATTTGTTACAATATTCACGCAAAATTTTTATGTTAATGTTTATTTTATTGTATTCTAATGTATTCAAATTTTAATTTTTAATTTTAATTTTAATTTTTATTTTATTGTATTCTAATGTATTCAAATTTTAATTTTTTTTTAATTCTAATGTATTCAAATTTTAATTTTTAATAGTTGTGATTTTTATACATGTTAGAATATTTAACCATTAACACATAGATGGGAATTTTTGTATTTGTTTGAATATGTAATCTTTAGCAAATTTTAAATTTAGAATTGCTCTTTAAGCATTCCAAATTTTTGTCTAGAACATTTGACCTGAAGCAGATCTCAATCAGGATCGAAAGCACCTAATTTAATTATAAAGGTTTGTTGCTGTGTGAAGATTTAGATGTATTATGACAGTCCATTTACCAAACATGAAATAAAAGTAGCCAAAGCCATATTCATATCAAAACAACTAACCTGACACAGTATATGATGTTGACACAGAAAAAAAAACTAAGTAACTAATTCATGATGAACCAAGTACACAAAATATGTTATAGAATGTGGCCATTAAAGAATCAATGTGTTTGCACCAAAAGTGTCCTCATGTGCAAAAAAGGCCACAAGACACAGATGACTTGTACTGCCCATGATCGACTTTAATTATGATAGGGCTTAATGAGTCACCCATGTCTCACATTATTGGAATAATATTTTTGACCTCATCTAATGATATAATATAATATGATGCTTGTAAGACTATTTGTTATAAAATAAATGCCCTGCTTCATGGGATAACCAAGAATTCTGAGAGTGGCGCTATTTGAATGCCTCTGTACAAGTTGTGTGTCAACTAACAATCACAGTCAAAAGTATTTCATGTTATCAATTTTTTTCTTCACTGCTAAATACCATTAAATGAGGACATTTTCTTTTTGGTAAAATATCGTCATTTTTTGAGCTTCCCTATTGACCTTAATCTGAAGTATCAGCAACATCTTGATTTTTCTCTATTTTCTTAAATAAAATCTGATATTTTCATTTGTATGCATTTGTCTAAGAGATCTTTAAGGTCAGTACTTCTTTAATCTATAAAATCAAAACACAATGACAGTGTTTTGAGTTTAGAGCATTATTACCAGTGACACCTGATTTATAGGAAAGCTAGAATAGGAAGCTAGAACAGGAAGCTAGAACAACAAAAAATAAAAATTCTACAATCAGTTATCATTAAAGAAAATTGGGTGTAAGACATGAAACAGCATTGGAAATTTCAATATTTTAAAATCCATAGACAAATAGGAGACATGTATGCTTGTTTGAATTAAAATAAAATATAGAATGACAGTGTTTGCACTTAAAAATTGTGACATTTTGTATGGGATGTCTTTAGTTCTTGAACTGCATTTTAAGACCACGGTGTTTTACAGAAGGATATCCCTAATTCTTGAAGAAAACTGTGTTGTAGGAATGCCATGTTTTACAAGGAATACCTGTATTTAATATTAATTAAAACATTATTCAAATTTACTTTTTTTGGGATGGGATGGGGTGGAGTGAAAGTTGGAGAATAATAGCATTAATCATTTTTGCCTTTTAATACAGTCATAGAAATATGGCAACTTTACATAATTCACACTTGCCTACAAATTGATTTTTAAATATAGATACAGTGTGTGTTATCCACAGGAAAGTATGGTAAATTGAATTTTGGTATATCAGAAAAATGTGTCTAGTATGAAATTCAAATCTGTAACTCTGATCAACAAGAATTATAAATTTCTATTATTCAAAAATTAAAATTTACTCCCTAATGCTATGATGACTTTTAACTAACTAAATTAATAATTTTAACTAAAAATGATTATCATTATGATTTTAATGTTCCATTATAGTAATGAATAGAAATTTTAATTTAATTTAAAAAATATGTGATAATATTTTAAAACAGAACTTGATACATGAATTTTAAATAATAAAGAATTAATATATTAGGTGATGTGACATTAGCAAGACTTGATGTGAAAGAAAGTGCCCTAGATGAACTAGATTTACCAGTCAAAGTTGTTTCAGGACATTTAAGTAAGTATATTTTTTTATTTCAAGTGTAATTTGTTATGTATATTGAGTTTTAAATTAAATTGATTTTTTGAAGTTTATTTGAATTTCTTTTCAGAACTGTTTAAGTAGAAATTGTTAAATTTCTTCATAAACCATATCTTGGAATTTATTAAGATGCTTTAAATTTTAGTATATTTGAAATGGAAATTTAAACTGAAAATATTAATTGATTTGATGGAAGGATGAAATAAAGTAGAAATTTAATCCAAAAACAGTATAATAAACTAGATGTGCTTATTAAAATTCATCAAACTAACCAGAAATCTATAAAAAAATTACACACTTTAATCAAAGCAAATGTTTTCAGTTGCTTTTAGCAATCATTGTCGCATGTATATTTGTTAAAGATATAGAACAAATTATATAACAACAGTTTTTGTTTTATTGTTTGTTCCATTGTACAATATTGAAAAATAGTCTTTGTTTTGATTCCTAGAGGATTGTAGTGTTTGGAATAATGATTTTTCTAGTGATATCTTACTCCTCTGTGTTTCAGTTCAACAATAAACTTTACATACAATAGAGTATCCCTATGGGAATCCCATTCAGATGACCTCTGTAAAATGGTTATAAGAATCCTAGAATAGAAGTTCTCTCCATCTTCCTCCCTGACATTTTGATATACAAGAGATATATATTGATGATATACAAGGTGGTCATAAAGTAACTTGACCAACGAATCGTGATCTTGGGAAACACTCCCAATATCACAATTTGTTGAAACTCATCACAAAGCTAGGAACCTTTTTGAAACTTTTGCAGTGCAAGTACAGGGTGACATGCATTTGCGATACACAAAAATTGGGGTAGAACGCTTGTCATGGTTATGGTTAATGTAACTGTATATTGAAA
Source organism: Centruroides sculpturatus (assembly GCF_000671375.1). Classification (NCBI taxonomy): domain Eukaryota; kingdom Metazoa; phylum Arthropoda; class Arachnida; order Scorpiones; family Buthidae; genus Centruroides; species Centruroides sculpturatus. The sequence continues at coordinate 97,102 of NW_019384517.1, forward strand.
CTTCCATTATAAATACTGAGAATTCATGATGTAACAAGATTATGCCTGACAGAAAACAGTATAAGGCACTGGAAAATGTGTAGAATGTAAAACAATGGTGATATCAGTGTTAGGAAAATGGGAAGTGGGTGAGCCTCTATACATGACAGAAGACCCGTACAGGTTCATAGATGAGGCAGCAGCACCATAGCTAAAGCTTACTGTGATATCAGCTGTGGGGTATAAAAGCATCTGTTGAACAGAATTCAGACAAAGTGTAAGTTCTTCCATTTTCTACTTTGGTTACACTTTTCACAGCATAACCAAGGCAATCATCAATTTTATCATTTCTCTGCAACAGCATTACCAAGTTTTTTACAGAATCCAGCTATAAAGTATTAGCTTGTAATTGGAGAGGAAACAAAAGAAGCACCGACCTTGCTAATTGGATCCACATGTGATCTGGTGATAGGCCACTTGCCAGATGGTGAACTCCTGGCTGTAAACAAGTGGGTCGGATATCGGTGGATGTAAATGTAAGCTTCACTTTCATCCGATAAAAGTGGACCTGGGTGAAAGCTGCTTATGCAAGGAAGATTTGTAATTGGTCAGAAGTTTCTGTCCAAAAAATCCTTAAATTGCAGAGCTAACAGGAGAGAGGAGAAGGGCTTGAGACTGGTAACATGGAAGTCTCAGGCACTTGGGAAGCCCACTGAGTTTAGAGAGAGCATACTCTGGTAACTATCTCAGGAACAGGTAAGTGCTGAGACTGGATGAACTGTGCATTAGAGCCACTCCACAGGCTGACCAAGGCTTCTCCAGAGCTTAATAGTTCCCAAAAGCCAAACTAGTGTGAGGCACCACACTTTGTGTATCCAGTATTTACTGTGTTTTCCATCTTGTATACTCTATATATATATTTTGTAAATAAACTGTATACGTTGATTATTTTGAGTGTGGAGGTGTGCTTTCACCAAACTTTAGATCAGAACAGTATCAAGTCATGCTTAATTCGGAAAACCAACTCGAGATGGAGTTTGGGGAAGAAACTTCACTTCAGCTATGAAGTCTATTACCTTGACTCAATGCTTGACACCATCTCATTTACACCTGGAAATATGAAGAATCAGCTGTAATCATTATTGGAGAGGAATGAGTTGTTACATTTGATAATATATACAGTTCTTTTGGCAGTATCAATACTGGAAATATCACCATAAGTATCAGCTAGAGAAATGGTATGAATTTTGCTATTGAGGAGTCCTTCAACATTGTTGACATTGATATAGTGGGTGAATTTCCAACATCATGTTTAGGCAATAAGTGAATAATTGATATCATTGACTTCTTAAGTAACTATATTTTAAATTGGGCCACAACTAACTGTAAGTGAGGTTGCTGACTGAAATCATCTTAAAGAATGACACATTGAGAAATTAATCAACAACCAAGGACATTTTTTTCTTTTCCAGTCAGTGCAGAAAGTGCTTGCCATCTTTGTCATTGCTCATCAATGGATGATTACTTACAATCTACAAATCAACAACTTACAGATGCTAGTGAACATGAAGGCTATGTACATTGATTTTAACCATCATCAATAGTTGTAAAACATCAACATATGACTCTCAATTGGAATAATGAGAATGAGATAGTAAACAGATATCTTTGTTTTCTTGGTCATTCAACAATTGCTAATTTAAAATTATTTAATGAAAGTATGTCAGGCCTAGAAAAAACAAATTACTTCAAATATCCATGGACCTAATGTAAATTTGCTCTTTTTGAAAGAAATGGAAGAAGAAGAAAAAATGAAAAATTGAACAATCTGGAATTGCTGAGAATCATAGTTGTGGCACATTATGATATAAAATGTGCATTCAAAAATGCCATTTTTGCAACTAAATTGAACTTAACAAAATATTTGAGCTTTTTATAATCTCTCTAAAAATGTGCCAGCTTTGAAGAGCACTCTATTGGTCTACATTCTATTTACAATCTAAAATATTTCCTCTGAAATTTTGCTGTTGATTGTAGTCTGCATCTGAATTGCAAACACACTTTTTTCTGGACCTCGAAGTATCAAAGGACTTGAACAGTAAAGATAGTGAAGTGTTAAGTTTCAAAGTTTTGAATTTTTTTTGGGGATAGTGACAAAAGAAACACACAAACACCTTTTGACAAACAAAAAGATTTAACAAAACAGCTTCAGTTTTGGTTTCATTTTGAAATAAGATGAAGCAGGATCTGAGGTTAGTTGTAAAATTCAAAATATTAGTAGTAGTAGAAATATTAGAAAGCAACATAAGTATTAGAAATCTTGTAAAATGGCAGCGTCACAGGAAAATCTTTATAATCGACCATCAAGTGAAGAATTACCAACAACCAACATTGAAAGTGATGAGTTTGCATTTATTGCATTGTATGAAAGAAAACAGTATATTACAGGTGGCATGAAATTTTGTACCCAAATTTTGGAAAAATTAAACATTTGCTGGTCCTTTCATAATGAAATTATATTGAAAAAAGCAATGGCTTTACGTAAAAAAATTTTCTACAGCTATTGACATTTTGAAAGAATTGGATTTTGACAAGGTAGAAGAATTATTCCTGCTAGAAGAAAACATCTCAGAAAAGGATGATGGAAAGAATATTCTGTACATTTCTGAATCATCATCACCAAAAAAATCACTTCCATGTAATAGCACTTTGTATTTAATTGTGTTGGATAGTGAAGATTATGAGCCAGAATCTAAAAAAATTGAAAGCAGAATACATATTGCTTGACAAAAATTAAGATTCTGAATTTGGTAAGAGAACATCTTAATTGGAGTTTAAAAACCATTCAAAAGAATTGAGGTAGTGCACTTCGTTCAAAAAGGACTTACAGAAATGGAGAAAACAAATTGAAAAAGGGGGAGGTGTAAAAGAAAAATTTGACATGCTTGATAAATGGACTTTCAATTGTTTCTGTGAAGCCTTGACAGCAGATACAACCTGTGGCAACAAGAATATTACAGCAATGGGCTTCACAAGCTGCTGTTCAATTTGAAGAGCCAGAGTTTTACAACATTATGTGGATGGATTAAAAAATTTAAAACTACTTATTCTATTTGTCAGAGAAAGGTTACGAAGTATATAAAATCAAAAAATGCATTAGATCTACCTACTTGTTAATTCTAAAGCTGGAACTATTTTCTAACTACTAAAATTCAACCTACCTCTCACTTTCCAGCATTCACTGATTAAAAACAAATGTTTTTGGCTACCTTCAGTGGCCTGCATCAGATTAAGGAGATTCTATATCGAATGTCTATATTTTAATTCAAAGACAATTACATGAATGAAAAATGGTGTTATTCCAGATGGGAACCTGCTATAGATGTTTGATACAGCAGCTTTGTCAAAGAGGTATTGCTAGATTATTGTAAAGATCAAGAATTTATACTAATTCTGAATTCAAGGGGGGTCAGACAGATCAGGCACATTTTAACTGTGTGTTTACAGATGATGATGATAGCAACTGCAAATTGGTTATTGAAATTATTCCTCCTCACTGCATTCCATATTGTCAACCTTGTGATGTCTATTTCTTCTGATAAGTAAAAGATTTCATTAAGAAATTTCAAAGTTTTATTGAGATTTTGCAGAATAAATATCAATTATCTACTATGGAAGGTGCTATAAAAATTCATTCATTTATTCATCATCACTTATCCTCTTCAATTTTCAAAGACATAATAAAATATGCATGGCAATATGCATCAAATATAATATATATATATATATATAAATTGGGCTATTTATTATGCTGTAATTAATAATTAGGAACTAAGTAATTTGATACTACAGTTTCTAATTAGTTTCTAATTATTAATTATAGTATAAAATAACCTGATTATTAATGAAAATTGTTTGGCTTAGTTTGCATCAAAACTGATTACACAACAAAACATATTTAATAATAAAAACTAGATATTTTCTGCCCATTTAAGAGACGAGACAATTCAAATGTGAATGCTCAGTATTTCTGTTTATAAAATGCATGGTTTGCCAGAAATATTTGTGTTACATGTTTTTATGATATACAGTAGAGCATCGATTATCCGACTCAATTGGGGACTGGGTTGGTCAGATAATTGAAAAGTCAGATAACCGAAAAGTATGAAAAAATCCATTATTAGTGTAGTATATTATTATATCCCATGTAATTAGTATATTAGTATATTGCTATTAACCTACTTCGCGTTGAATTTTCCTCCATGTTAAGCCTATCAAATTTTTTTTTAAAATAATAATCGTTGCTATTGTATCGTTAAAAATTAGAAAATTAAGCCTCATTTAAATACTGGCTCCCTTTCATGGTCGATCCAGTGTTGCCAGCTAAAACACGTAAAAATAATATTAAAGTAGCCAAGACATAGCCAAATATTGTAGCTCTACATCACTAGCGGACATTTAAATTTGCCGACTAGAACGCCCTGGTTAACTGAGGTGACGGTTAATCAGGGGTCGGATAATCGATGCTCTACTGTATATCATCTGACAAATTGTAAGCAATTATAATAAAGTTTAAAAATTGACAATAAGATGTACAATGAATATACTGTCATTTATTTCCAATTGTTGACACAAATATTTTATTAAATATGCAAATACAGTGTAGGACCATTAAGCCGCGGGCCAGTAATCCGCAAATTCGCTTAAGCTGCACATAAAGCTTGGATCCCAATTTTTTGACACAATGGATCGTACAGACCTGGACATGGCCTCTCAAACACTTGAGAGAGGTGTTGACAGCTGTCATTTTGGCATTTTGAATGTCTGTGATTGATGTGCTATGCACTATTGTGGATTAAATATTTAAATGCTGGCTTATAACTTCAAAGAAGTATTTATAGAAGATTAATCTTTTATTTATCAATAAACAATAAAATAACTTACAATGAAATTCAAATACAGTATTAATCTGTTTTATCCACACTGAGTGTCAGCATTATGGAGGCCACCATTGTAACCGATTCACATCTTACAATGCTACAAGGTTAATCTGCAGTAAATTCACAGAAAATTGACTCGTATTTAAAATACTGTGTATTATTTTTAATTTGATAATCTGATAAAACTTGAAATTGTATAAATATGAGTCACAAACCCAACATAAATCACTTCAGTTTCTGAATCTATAGTGAGCACATCATATTTGCTTTAAAAATTTTTATACCATGAGTAATAAACGTAAACATGCTTCATATGATGTTTAGCAAAATCTGGATGTCATTGAAAGAATATGAAACAGTGAAACTCGCATTAAAGTAAGCAGAGAGTTAAGGTTACCTGAGTCATTATTGTAATTTATGCATTATCAAAAAATATTTAAGCCGCGGACTACCTGAGCTGTGCTAAGCAGTTTGGACTCCGATCACCATGGCTTAATGGCCCTCACTGTAAAAAAATTCTATAATTTTTACCTAATAAAAAAATATTTAAAATTTTTTGGAAATTTATGTCAGAACAATATCTGTTTGGCAGCCACCATTAATTAATGATCATTTTAACAGACTATGCTATGTGGTGCTTGTGGAATGTATCATCAATTATGGCTTATAACCATTTGCTGCAAACTTTTGAATTTTCAAACATTAAAAATTAATATTTGCAAGGTGCAATGGATTAAAACTTTGGACACATATTGGCTCATTTTCAATGTACTTTCACTATGTCCAAGCTCATTAAAATCAGTGGGTAGCCAACCATGTTCTCTCCTTGTGAGTCAAAAATTCAAATATTCTAGTACTACATGCATCTTAGTGTTCAGTCATTTACTACAATGTAGTTGAAATTGCTCTCACAATGTTATGAAAAATCCTTATGAATTGACATCCTTTCAGGAAAGTTTTTACAAGATTATACTCTGTCAAAGTTTTTGTATTCTACATAATTTGTTACTCTATTAAAGCATTTTTTGTTGGATTTGACATACTTTGCATGTTAAACATTCTTAATGGACATTAAAATTAAAATTTGTAGACTGAAGTATATCATTCATTACTATGGCATTTTAGTTTTGAATATTCAAGTCATTTTGGAATTGTTAATTAGGTATATGAATTAGGTCTATTTGTTCAATGACCACTGAAACTTGTTCAGAAAAAAGTGTAAGAAATAAACAGTATCATTGTTTTTACTTTTTCTTTTATTTATATGTTTATTATTAAAAGCTGTAATACTATTAATTTGTCATTAAAAACTATTAGTTCTGCCAATTTATGGTACATCAAGACTTAAATGTCAGTAATGTCTTTTTGGCCTGGTCCCTTGAGAGATGTATAATAGTGCTTGACTATATTTTTGTTTGGTTTACATTTTTATTAAATAAAACTAATAAAAAATTAAATGAAATTACATAATTGTTATTTAATTTTAGGTAATCTTGTTCTGAAAATACCATGGAAAAATTTATATACTGAACCAGTTATTGCTAGTATTGAAGGCTTATTTGTTATTGTATTACCTAATCTTGGTATGTAAAATTTTAAGTTCATTTATATTTATATTGATTATTCTGATGATAAAATAATTTTAGTTTTCAATACAGTTGAACTGTTAGACTTTAAATAATTTTACTAATTTTCAGTACCTGTAGAGAGAATATTATTGTCATAAAGTTGGGATTTCATTTTACTTTATAAAATTTGACTTAATGAGGTTTTACTATGTTAAAAATTACAGTAATATCATTTCATAATACAAAAATATCATTTCATAATATTTTATTTAGATGAATGTTTCATATTGTAATTTTTTGTATTGCACAGTAATACCCCGAACTTATGCGATAGATGGGACCGAGCAATAACTGCGTAAGATGGGGTATAATTTCACAATTTGTGTAAAATCCAAGTCGGATGTATGTAAGCTAATAAATGTTCTCGTTAATTTTATCTCGTCTTTTGATTCATTCACGGTTACAAGAAATCACCACATAGTCTCTCAAGTCTCCGTAGATATAAATAACACAAAATAAATTGTAGCTATGTGTCGATTCCGCGCGACACATCCGAACATGTAAGTCAAACAATAGTGTGGGTGGAGTGAGTAATCGAGAGTTGCATGGTGCTCAAACAAAAGACGAATCGACAAGATTTGAAAATCACGTAACTCCAGGTTTGTGTAAGTCAGGGTAGCGTAAGTCGAGGTATTACTGTAATTTTTTAATAATTGAATTTGATTATTTAAAAGGTATGATTCTGATGATATTAATATATTAATTACTTAGCACTAAGATGATAATACAAATCATATAATCTTTTGTCAATTCTGATTAATATTTTATTTCTCCAAGGTAAAGAGAATTATTAAATTAGTAGCTACATCAAAATTTAGAATTTGACATGCAATGTTATAATATCAAATATTAGAAATATGAAAAAACATCGTGTTTCACTTTACAAAAGTGAATTTTATTATTATTAGCCAGCCTGAATTAATGTATTCAATAAAATGTTGAATCAAATGTATAATTTTAGTGATTTCATTTAGTGCACTAAATTTATTATTTTACTTTTTTATATAAGAGTTTAAATTTAAAAATCAGTATCATATTAAAATGAATTTGAGTACTTCATTATTTTAAAATCAAAAACAAATTTTAGCCACAAAATATAATGAAGAGAAAGAACAGAAAGCTGCTCAAGATTATAAAGAAAAGGAATTGCGTAGAATTGAAGAAATGAAAATTAAAGAAGCAAATAAAGGTTTAAATTTTTGAAATATATAATATGTTTAATAATAATTTCACAAGCTAAGAAGTTGTAATGAAAATTATTTACAGATGAAAAGAAAGATGAAAAAGCAGATACCTTTACTGAAAAACTTGTAACTCAAATAATTAAAAATCTTCAAGTAAAGATTAAAGATATTCATATACGGTATGAAGATCCATATACTGATCCTTCAAAGCCATTTTCAGTTGGTATTACACTTCATAATCTATCATTTGAAACAACTGATGAAAATTGGAAGCCTTGTATACTTCAAGACACAGTAAAATTAATTCACAAGGTAGATTATAAAAGTTTTAATGTAACACTATTTTTATTATATATTATTATAATAAAATATAAAGTAAAAAATCATTATCAACTTTATTATTTGGAATTCTCACAGTCTGTCAAATGTAAAGTAGAGAATGGCCTTGATGTTCTGTAAATATTAAGTTTATTTCATGAACCAGATACATTCAAAGGTTTTTTGCAGGATATGGGCTGTACTCAACAAAGTCACCTTCAGTAATTGAGAAATAGTATTTGGTTGACTACCAAGATACTTGCATGTTTGTTTGGATTTTTTAAGACAGTATCAGGGGTTCCAGCTACTACAGAAATGACTGCTACTGATTTTTCCAGAGTTATTCCAGTTCTATTTTCAAATTCTTGTATAATTAGGTTTTGTTCTGCTGTTTTTTTCTTTGACTCAGCTGCTGTGTAGATAGGTATTGGTCAAAGTGTTTTGGTTCAATCACAGTTATGACTGATGTGTCATGTTCTAATCATCTGTTAGTTTGTATTTGAAAATCTCATAAAATTTAAGCATGTTCATTTTCAACAATTTTATTAGCATTGTGATAATATTAGTTTTTTGCACAGATAGTTGGCCTTTTTGTCTCGATTCCAATGAATCACTTGTAATTTTGTTTGTTTGTAGTCATTCTGTGCAATCTTGCTACAGCTATTGACAAGGTAAGTCACTCTCTCTCTTGATTTTCTATGGGTCCAGAAATCATAAATTTTAAATGAAAAACTTATTATTCCTTCAAGCTGAAAATACTGTACAAAGTGATAATACACTGACCTTCCATTCATTTCCAGCAATTCTGTCAATATAGACTCAAAAGCAAACACTTTTGGCCTCTTCAGGGGCCAGCATCAGGCTTCTATCAAAGATTTTAGTTGAACTTTTGGAATCTGGAATGCTTTTTTGAAAGAAGAATGTTCTGGGAGAAGCTCTGTTCGAATTAACTAAACCATCCATTTTTTTCCCTACGTCACTAACCAGTGTCATTAATATCCAAACATTTAACAAATTTAACACAGCATAATAATTTATCACAGAAACTTATAAATTATGGCTCACAAATAATATTTAATACATTGTTGAACGTAAAACTGTTTGCATATGTATGTTCCTAAAATTTATCTCCACATATAGGATTATTATTAATTATTGTGATGTGTTAAATTTGTTAAGTATTTGGGTGTAAATGGCATTGGTTAATGACGTAGTGGAAAAAAATGGATGGTTTAGTTAATTTGAATTGAGCTTGTTCTAGAACATTGCTCTTTTAAAAAAGCATTCCAGATATCAAAATTTTAGCTAAAGTCTTCAATAGAAGCCTGATGCTGGTCCATGAAAGAGGCCAAAAATGTTTGCTTTGTGCATATATCAATGGCATTGCTGGAAACAAACAAAAGGTCAGTGTATTATCAATCATAAAAAGTTTTTCAACAATGAAGACAAAATTATATTAAACTGCCATAATTTTTGTACTATTTTGTCCACAAAAAAGAGCATAGCCTAGTGTGATATTTTAAACCCATCTTTTGTGGTGCTTAATGTGTTAGAAGGTATTTATTAGAATAACTAGTCACTTTAGCTAGGAGCCTTAAGGCAAGGATGAAGAAACACTAATACACCCTTAAGAAACATCTGTCCAGTGTGGTGCTGGCCTCCTACTCTTTGGATAATGACATGCAAGTGGACTTAGAAAAGGCACATCTTTAAAATACTATGGACCAGCACCAATTAAAATATCTGGAAAGGTCATTTATAAGGCCTTTTAAAAAAGGGACAGCAGTTAACTATAAAGAAACAGACTCAATTTTGTTGGTGGAGTGTTTGAGCTTATCTAACTCTTAATGGTAATTCTATAATAGACATGTGCAAACCTCATGCTTAATTAAACTTTAATTTAAAAATGTTCTATTTTAGTTTTCAAATTACTGTTCTATTTTATATTCTCTAAATCGAACCTGACGATGTCTGTTGTATATGGAAGAAAAAATTTGTTGGAGTAAATGATTTTGTATTTTTTGCTGGTTTTTTGACATGTTTGATGTGCTTTACTTAGTTTTAGCCAATATCTCCATCATTGACTTCAGTATGTGATTTTGTGTCAATAAATGTGATATCTGATTGTTGTGATGTATTGTTTTAAATCTTGGTTGCTTCTTGTTCTCTATTATATGTATTTTCTTAGCACAATGTTGCCATTGAGAACATATCACACAGGAAAACTTTCAGAGGAAAAAGGTTGTCCTGTGTGATATGTTCTCAATGGCAACATTGTGCTAAGAAAATACATGTTTTGTTTGTGATTCTGGCTCAGAGTACGTTTTGTGTGTGTTGTTTTCTATGACTCTCTGAAGTATATATTTTTAGTATTGTTTTTTGGATGTGTATGTATTTGTATACAAACTTTTAATGCTTCATGTTTGCTATTTGATATAAGTAAAACATAAAAAACTGACAAAGAAACTGGAAATATATACTAAAACAACCACTTCACACCTAAGCGATAATTCCAGCAAACAAACACTAAAAGGTTTAATGTTCAAATATTTTCGGCCGTCTTTCAGAGGCCTTCGTCAGGAAAAACAGCATAGAACAGAAAAACAGCTCTATCTAACAGATTTTCAAATATAGCTGTGTTCTAATTTTTAAAATTTAAACGATGTTGACTACAACAATTGTTCCGTATTACAACATATAATTAAAAATATTTATAAATAAAGTTATAAATAAATACAATAATAATATATATGGTGTTAATATATACAATAATATATGTGTTGTTGGTAATATATTCATTGTTAAAAGTTAGCCCGATGTATAAACAATGTGTGATAGGGAAAAATTGTTTCCTTTAAAAAATCATAGTTATGCTTTGTGGCTTTGTAAATAATACTTCCACGATTGTGGAACCAAAATATAGTCGGCATTGATGCAACCTCCCTTCATGCCCGCTATATAAATTTTAATAGCCTCCAACGAACGTGTCGGTCAAACGCCCTGTGTAAAAGCGTAGCTTTATCCCAACAAGGAGAAACCCTGGGTTCAGTAGCATACTGGGCTAGTGCAGTATTAAACTTCCCCTTGGACACATCATACTTGTGGTCTTGTATTCTAGCCTCTAGAGATTGATATGTGGACCCGATGTATGTTATACGTCTATTGAAGCGACTGTCTTGCAATGGAATGCGGTACACTCCTGGCGCTTTCTTGTCCTCAGACTTGTCTTTTGCATTAGATAATATTATAAAAATGTTNAGATTTCATTAAGAAATTTCAAAGTTTTATTGAGATTTTGCAGAATAAATATCAATTATCTACTATGGAAGGTGCTATAAAAATTCATTCATTTATTCATCATCACTTATCCTCTTCAATTTTCAAAGACATAATAAAATATGCATGGCAATATGCATCAAATATAATATATATATATATATATATATTAATTGGGCTATTTATTATGCTGTAATTAATAATTAGGAACTAAGTAATTTGATACTACAGTTTCTAATTAGTTTCTAATTATTAATTATAGTATAAAATAACCTGATTATTAATGAAAATTGTTTGGCTTAGTTTGCATCAAAACTGATTACACAACAAAACATATTTAATAATAAAAACTAGATATTTTCTGCCCATTTAAGAGACGAGACAATTCAAATGTGAATGCTCAGTATTTCTGTTTATAAAATGCATGGTTTGCCAGAAATATTTGTGTTACATGTTTTTATGATATACAGTAGAGCATCGATTATCCGACTCAATTGGGGACTGGGTTGGTCAGATAATTGAAAAGTCAGATAACCGAAAAGTATGAAAAAATCCATTATTAGTGTAGTATATTATTATATCCCATGTAATTAGTATATTAGTATATTGCTATTAACCTACTTCGCGTTGAATTTTCCTCCATGTTAAGCCTATCAAATTTTTTTTTAAAATAATAATCGTTGCTATTGTATCGTTAAAAATTAGAAAATTAAGCCTCATTTAAATACTGGCTCCCTTTCATGGTCGATCCAGTGTTGCCAGCTAAAACACGTAAAAATAATATTAAAGTAGCCAAGACATAGCCAAATATTGTAGCTCTACATCACTAGCGGACATTTAAATTTGCCGACTAGAACGCCCTGGTTAACTGAGGTGACGGTTAATCAGGGGTCGGATAATCGATGCTCTACTGTATATCATCTGACAAATTGTAAGCAATTATAATAAAGTTTAAAAATTGACAATAAGATGTACAATGAATATACTGTCATTTATTTCCAATTGTTGACACAAATATTTTATTAAATATGCAAATACAGTGTAGGACCATTAAGCCGCGGGCCAGTAATCCGCAAATTCGCTTAAGCTGCACATAAAGCTTGGATCCCAATTTTTTGACACAATGGATCGTACAGACCTGGACATGGCCTCTCAAACACTTGAGAGAGGTGTTGACAGCTGTCATTTTGGCATTTTGAATGTCTGTGATTGATGTGCTATGCACTATTGTGGATTAAATATTTAAATGCTGGCTTATAACTTCAAAGAAGTATTTATAGAAGATTAATCTTTTATTTATCAATAAACAATAAAATAACTTACAATGAAATTCAAATACAGTATTAATCTGTTTTATCCACACTGAGTGTCAGCATTATGGAGGCCACCATTGTAACCGATTCACATCTTACAATGCTACAAGGTTAATCTGCAGTAAATTCACAGAAAATTGACTCGTATTTAAAATACTGTGTATTATTTTTAATTTGATAATCTGATAAAACTTGAAATTGTATAAATATGAGTCACAAACCCAACATAAATCACTTCAGTTTCTGAATCTATAGTGAGCACATCATATTTGCTTTAAAAATTTTTATACCATGAGTAATAAACGTAAACATGCTTCATATGATGTTTAGCAAAATCTGGATGTCATTGAAAGAATATGAAACAGTGAAACTCGCATTAAAGTAAGCAGAGAGTTAAGGTTACCTGAGTCATTATTGTAATTTATGCATTATCAAAAAATATTTAAGCCGCGGACTACCTGAGCTGTGGCTAAGCAGTTTGGACTCCGATCACCATGGCTTAATGGCCCTCACTGTAAAAAAATTCTATAATTTTTACCTAATAAAAAAATATTTAAAATTTTTTGGAAATTTATGTCAGAACAATATCTGTTTGGCAGCCACCATTAATTAATGATCATTTTAACAGACTATGCTATGTGGTGCTTGTGGAATGTATCATCAATTATGGCTTATAACCATTTGCTGCAAACTTTTGAATTTTCAAACATTAAAAATTAATATTTGCAAGGTGCAATGGATTAAAACTTTGGACACATATTGGCTCATTTTCAATGTACTTTCACTATGTCCAAGCTCATTAAAATCAGTGGGTAGCCAACCATGTTCTCTCCTTGTGAGTCAAAAATTCAAATATTCTAGTACTACATGCATCTTAGTGTTCAGTCATTTACTACAATGTAGTTGAAATTGCTCTCACAATGTTATGAAAAATCCTTATGAATTGACATCCTTTCAGGAAAGTTTTTACAAGATTATACTCTGTCAAAGTTTTTGTATTCTACATAATTTGTTACTCTATTAAAGCATTTTTTGTTGGATTTGACATACTTTGCATGTTAAACATTCTTAATGGACATTAAAATTAAAATTTGTAGACTGAAGTATATCATTCATTACTATGGCATTTTAGTTTTGAATATTCAAGTCATTTTGGAATTGTTAATTAGGTATATGAATTAGGTCTATTTGTTCAATGACCACTGAAACTTGTTCAGAAAAAAGTGTAAGAAATAAACAGTATCATTGTTTTTACTTTTTCTTTTATTTATATGTTTATTATTAAAAGCTGTAATACTATTAATTTGTCATTAAAAACTATTAGTTCTGCCAATTTATGGTACATCAAGACTTAAATGTCAGTAATGTCTTTTTGGCCTGGTCCCTTGAGAGATGTATAATAGTGCTTGACTATATTTTTGTTTGGTTTACATTTTTATTAAATAAAACTAATAAAAAATTAAATGAAATTACATAATTGTTATTTAATTTTAGGTAATCTTGTTCTGAAAATACCATGGAAAAATTTATATACTGAACCAGTTATTGCTAGTATTGAAGGCTTATTTGTTATTGTATTACCTAATCTTGGTATGTAAAATTTTAAGTTCATTTATATTTATATTGATTATTCTGATGATAAAATAATTTTAGTTTTCAATACAGTTGAACTGTTAGACTTTAAATAATTTTACTAATTTTCAGTACCTGTAGAGAGAATATTATTGTCATAAAGTTGGGATTTCATTTTACTTTATAAAATTTGACTTAATGAGGTTTTACTATGTTAAAAATTACAGTAATATCATTTCATAATACAAAAATATCATTTCATAATATTTTATTTAGATGAATGTTTCATATTGTAATTTTTTGTATTGCACAGTAATACCCCGAACTTATGCGATAGATGGGACCGAGCAATAACTGCGTAAGATGGGGTATAATTTCACAATTTGTGTAAAATCCAAGTCGGATGTATGTAAGCTAATAAATGTTCTCGTTAATTTTATCTCGTCTTTTGATTCATTCACGGTTACAAGAAATCACCACATAGTCTCTCAAGTCTCCGTAGATATAAATAACACAAAATAAATTGTAGCTATGTGTCGATTCCGCGCGACACATCCGAACATGTAAGTCAAACAATAGTGTGGGTGGAGTGAGTAATCGAGAGTTGCATGGTGCTCAAACAAAAGACGAATCGACAAGATTTGAAAATCACGTAACTCCAGGTTTGTGTAAGTCAGGGTAGCGTAAGTCGAGGTATTACTGTAATTTTTTAATAATTGAATTTGATTATTTAAAAGGTATGATTCTGATGATATTAATATATTAATTACTTAGCACTAAGATGATAATACAAATCATATAATCTTTTGTCAATTCTGATTAATATTTTATTTCTCCAAGGTAAAGAGAATTATTAAATTAGTAGCTACATCAAAATTTAGAATTTGACATGCAATGTTATAATATCAAATATTAGAAATATGAAAAAACATCGTGTTTCACTTTACAAAAGTGAATTTTATTATTATTAGCCAGCCTGAATTAATGTATTCAATAAAATGTTGAATCAAATGTATAATTTTAGTGATTTCATTTAGTGCACTAAATTTATTATTTTACTTTTTTATATAAGAGTTTAAATTTAAAAATCAGTATCATATTAAAATGAATTTGAGTACTTCATTATTTTAAAATCAAAAACAAATTTTAGCCACAAAATATAATGAAGAGAAAGAACAGAAAGCTGCTCAAGATTATAAAGAAAAGGAATTGCGTAGAATTGAAGAAATGAAAATTAAAGAAGCAAATAAAGGTTTAAATTTTTGAAATATATAATATGTTTAATAATAATTTCACAAGCTAAGAAGTTGTAATGAAAATTATTTACAGATGAAAAGAAAGATGAAAAAGCAGATACCTTTACTGAAAAACTTGTAACTCAAATAATTAAAAATCTTCAAGTAAAGATTAAAGATATTCATATACGGTATGAAGATCCATATACTGATCCTTCAAAGCCATTTTCAGTTGGTATTACACTTCATAATCTATCATTTGAAACAACTGATGAAAATTGGAAGCCTTGTATACTTCAAGACACAGTAAAATTAATTCACAAGGTAGATTATAAAAGTTTTAATGTAACACTATTTTTATTATATATTATTATAATAAAATATAAAGTAAAAAATCATTATCAACTTTATTATTTGGAATTCTCACAGTCTGTCAAATGTAAAGTAGAGAATGGCCTTGATGTTCTGTAAATATTAAGTTTATTTCATGAACCAGATACATTCAAAGGTTTTTTGCAGGATATGGGCTGTACTCAACAAAGTCACCTTCAGTAATTGAGAAATAGTATTTGGTTGACTACCAAGATACTTGCATGTTTGTTTGGATTTTTTAAGACAGTATCAGGGGTTCCAGCTACTACAGAAATGACTGCTACTGATTTTTCCAGAGTTATTCCAGTTCTATTTTCAAATTCTTGTATAATTAGGTTTTGTTCTGCTGTTTTTTTCTTTGACTCAGCTGCTGTGTAGATAGGTATTGGTCAAAGTGTTTTGGTTCAATCACAGTTATGACTGATGTGTCATGTTCTAATCATCTGTTAGTTTGTATTTGAAAATCTCATAAAATTTAAGCATGTTCATTTTCAACAATTTTATTAGCATTGTGATAATATTAGTTTTTTGCACAGATAGTTGGCCTTTTTGTCTCGATTCCAATGAATCACTTGTAATTTTGTTTGTTTGTAGTCATTCTGTGCAATCTTGCTACAGCTATTGACAAGGTAAGTCACTCTCTCTCTTGATTTTCTATGGGTCCAGAAATCATAAATTTTAAATGAAAAACTTATTATTCCTTCAAGCTGAAAATACTGTACAAAGTGATAATACACTGACCTTCCATTCATTTCCAGCAATTCTGTCAATATAGACTCAAAAGCAAACACTTTTGGCCTCTTCAGGGGCCAGCATCAGGCTTCTATCAAAGATTTTAGTTGAACTTTTGGAATCTGGAATGCTTTTTTGAAAGAAGAATGTTCTGGGAGAAGCTCTGTTCGAATTAACTAAACCATCCATTTTTTTCCCTACGTCACTAACCAGTGTCATTAATATCCAAACATTTAACAAATTTAACACAGCATAATAATTTATCACAGAAACTTATAAATTATGGCTCACAAATAATATTTAATACATTGTTGAACGTAAAACTGTTTGCATATGTATGTTCCTAAAATTTATCTCCACATATAGGATTATTATTAATTATTGTGATGTGTTAAATTTGTTAAGTATTTGGGTGTAAATGGCATTGGTTAATGACGTAGTGGAAAAAAATGGATGGTTTAGTTAATTTGAATTGAGCTTGTTCTAGAACATTGCTCTTTTAAAAAAGCATTCCAGATATCAAAATTTTAGCTAAAGTCTTCAATAGAAGCCTGATGCTGGTCCATGAAAGAGGCCAAAAATGTTTGCTTTGTGCATATATCAATGGCATTGCTGGAAACAAACAAAAGGTCAGTGTATTATCAATCATAAAAAGTTTTTCAACAATGAAGACAAAATTATATTAAACTGCCATAATTTTTGTACTATTTTGTCCACAAAAAAGAGCATAGCCTAGTGTGATATTTTAAACCCATCTTTTGTGGTGCTTAATGTGTTAGAAGGTATTTATTAGAATAACTAGTCACTTTAGCTAGGAGCCTTAAGGCAAGGATGAAGAAACACTAATACACC
The DNA here is from genome assembly GCF_000671375.1 of Centruroides sculpturatus. Taxonomy (NCBI): domain Eukaryota; kingdom Metazoa; phylum Arthropoda; class Arachnida; order Scorpiones; family Buthidae; genus Centruroides; species Centruroides sculpturatus. The sequence continues at coordinate 114,503 of NW_019384517.1, forward strand.
CTTAAGAAACATCTGTCCAGTGTGGTGCTGGCCTCCTACTCTTTGGATAATGACATGCAAGTGGACTTAGAAAAGGCACATCTTTAAAATACTATGGACCAGCACCAATTAAAATATCTGGAAAGGTCATTTATAAGGCCTTTTAAAAAAGGGACAGCAGTTAACTATAAAGAAACAGACTCAATTTTGTTGGTGGAGTGTTTGAGCTTATCTAACTCTTAATGGTAATTCTATAATAGACATGTGCAAACCTCATGCTTAATTAAACTTTAATTTAAAAATGTTCTATTTTAGTTTTCAAATTACTGTTCTATTTTATATTCTCTAAATCGAACCTGACGATGTCTGTTGTATATGGAAGAAAAAATTTGTTGGAGTAAATGATTTTGTATTTTTTGCTGGTTTTTTGACATGTTTGATGTGCTTTACTTAGTTTTAGCCAATATCTCCATCATTGACTTCAGTATGTGATTTTGTGTCAATAAATGTGATATCTGATTGTTGTGATGTATTGTTTTAAATCTTGGTTGCTTCTTGTTCTCTATTATATGTATTTTCTTAGCACAATGTTGCCATTGAGAACATATCACACAGGAAAACTTTCAGAGGAAAAAGGTTGTCCTGTGTGATATGTTCTCAATGGCAACATTGTGCTAAGAAAATACATGTTTTGTTTGTGATTCTGGCTCAGAGTACGTTTTGTGTGTGTTGTTTTCTATGACTCTCTGAAGTATATATTTTTAGTATTGTTTTTTGGATGTGTATGTGTTTGTATACAAACTTTTAATGCTTCATGTTTGCTATTTGATATAAGTAAAACATAAAAAACTGACAAAGAAACTGGAAATATATACTAAAACAACCACTTCACACCTAAGCGATAATTCCAGCAAACAAACACTAAAAGGTTTAATGTTCAAATATTTTCGGCCGTCTTTCAGAGGCCTTCGTCAGGAAAAACAGCATAGAACAGAAAAACAGCTCTATCTAACAGATTTTCAAATATAGCTGTGTTCTAATTTTTAAAATTTAAACGATGTTGACTACAACAATTGTTCCGTATTACAACATATAATTAAAAATATTTATAAATAAAGTTATAAATAAATACAATAATAATATATATGGTGTTAATATATACAATAATATATGTGTTGTTGGTAATATATTCATTGTTAAAAGTTAGCCCGATGTATAAACAATGTGTGATAGGGAAAAATTGTTTCCTTTAAAAAATCATAGTTATGCTTTGTGGCTTTGTAAATAATACTTCCACGATTGTGGAACCAAAATATAGTCGGCATTGATGCAACCTCCCTTCATGCCCGCTATATAAATTTTAATAGCCTCCAACGAACGTGTCGGTCAAACGCCCTGTGTAAAAGCGTAGCTTTATCCCAACAAGGAGAAACCCTGGGTTCAGTAGCATACTGGGCTAGTGCAGTATTAAACTTCCCCTTGGACACATCATACTTGTGGTCTTGTATTCTAGCCTCTAGAGATTGATATGTGGACCCGATGTATGTTATACGTCTATTGAAGCGACTGTCTTGCAATGGAATGCGGTACACTCCTGGCGCTTTCTTGTCCTCAGACTTGTCTTTTGCATTAGATAATATTCTAAAAATGCTCTGTTTTCTCCTATAAGTTAAGAGCAAGTTTAAATCCTTAGCAATTCTATTATAAATTTGTTGGAGGGACGGTTTGTAAGCTATAACCACCTGCTTGCACTCTGCATCATTAAGCCTCGTGTCAGTGGTAGTTATCGTATTTATAAATATTTTAAATTATATGTTGTAATATGGAACGATTGTTGTAGTCAACATCATTTAAATTTTAAAAATTAGAACAGAGTTATATTCGAAAATCTGTTAGATAGAGCTGTTTTTCTGTTCTACACAATTTTTCCTGACGAAAGCCTCTGAAAGACGGCCGAAAACGTTTGAACATTAAACCTTTTAGTGTTTGTTTGGTGGAATTATCGCTTAGGTGTGAAGTGGTTGTTTTGATGTAAGTAATCAGTTTGTGCTAAAAGCTTGCATCCCAATGTAATGAGTTGTATCATCTTATGCCATGAAGTGGCATTTCCTGTGTTATCTGTGAATGTTGTCTGGTGGATCTAGTCTTGTATGGCATGATTTCTTCCCTCTCGCCAAAGGAGCACCCATAAGTCATCAGCAATTTCATGCAGTTCTGCCAAAATGATGTTAGCTGAGATGATCAGAATGCCTACCATTAAGATCAAGATTGCTTGATGGTGTTTGTGCATTTTGTGTAATGTTGGATCCAGATCAGTGTTGTGTAGGTTTAAAGATATGCTGTAGCTAACTGTATTTATCTGTAAGAATAACAGCTTAGTGTAATTGTGATGATTCTTGTTTTTAGTAGAAAAACTCTTGCAGTGTCTGTATTTGTCTGTAGTAAAGATTTAAAGCATTTGTGAAGCTTTGTCCTTTTTCAAGGAAAAGTCAACATGTCTATGATTGATTTATGATGGTTATTGTTATGTTTTGTTAATGAGAACATATAAACATTAAAATATTTAATGTTGTTTATATTGATTTCTCACATTGTTGTTACTGTTATTGTTTTGGCTATATTTAAAAATTCAAGTTGATTTTTTTTTTCTTCAAGGTGTGATTTTTGAAGGTGAGGGAAATAGTTCTCAAAAATATTTAGTAAAAACATGAACATACAAGTCTTTCATCATGCAAGAATATTAAGTCTTTATTGTTTTTGATTAAGTTCATGTAGGGTTGGATTAAGACTTTCAGAGGCTCTAAACACTTAAAAAGATTTTGGTGTCCCCATATGCTGTATATGTAATAAAAATTTAAATAATTAAACATAAAATACATTTTTGATATATTTACAAATTAAAAAGATGCAAGTCTTATACACCAGCAAATACTTTAATTTTTTTCATTTATTGTATGGTTCCCTTTTTCTGGATTTTGGTTCAGCTGCACCATTTGAGTTTTGCATTATATGGTTCATAGTAAATCAGGCAATAAAAAATTTCTGTGGTGTTCCCCTTTCTGAGCATATGCTTAATTTGTCTATGGTTAATCCAGCCATGAGTTCATGTGAAAAAAGCAAGTTTTGAAAGTTAAATTCTTACTAATAATGCATATTTTTACAAAGTAACTAGAAAATTATCAAAACTAAAAATTAATGTTTTATTTATATTATAAAACTTTATTGAACTCTCCATATATTGTATTTGATATTAGATTAATAAATTTTCTTAGCTTTCAATAAAATATTGAAATAAAATTTAGAAGATACTTATTTAGTGGTAAATGATAACAATATTTTTAGTTAATCTGAATTTGATTCAATTACAGAAATTAAGTATTTGCTAATTAGAATTTTAAAAAGTTAAGTTATGTTGTTTTCCAGTTAGTTATATTGGACAGTTTTGCAGTATATTGGAATAGTGGTACATCAATGATAAGTAACATGAATGCAGAGGATGCTAAGGTAATTTTATTAAATTAATAATTTCAATTCTTAATAAAAATGAGAGAAAATTTGAATATGTTTGCAATTCATTGTATAATATACACAAAGCAACATTATTATGAAATAATTATTATTATATTTATAAATCTAAATCATAATTAATTTATAAGACAAAATAAAATGATATTTGCTAAAAATGCTGAAAAAATAATTGAAAAATAACAAAAACGTTGAAGTTTTATATATTATTTCATCATTATAATAGATTAAAAAAAGTATTATTGAAATAATGAAATAATTTTAAAATATTTTCTGCTAAATTAAAACCCACCTATCTTGTTAGTTATGAGAATACTAAATTAATTTATTATGCAAAATATCATGTAGATGTTAACTATTCTATCAGAAAATTTAGTATTTAATTTATTGTTTTAGCTGAAATTTAAGAGTAAATCTTAATCATAAAGTAAAATGTATTAAAATTTGAAACCAAAATATTTAAAATATTTTTGTTAAATTTAATAAATATTTAACCATTTTTATTATGTTGATTATTGTATCTTCTAACATAATTAAATATACTATAAACATTAATATAGAAAAAAATTCTACAATTTAATCAAAATTGACAGAGTATTTATAACAATCATTTAAAACTGTCTTCTTCAGGCAATATGGAGACTAAAGGACAGTTATAAACTGTCAAAAGTACTTGTGCATTAAAATATTTTTCTGTAACAATCATTTAATTAAGAAAGAATTTGGATAAAACTGTGTAGCTAAAAATAAGTATAGTACATTTATAATAAAGAAATTATTAAAATTATAAACACATAATAATCCAAAAATTTTGTGTTGGAATATATTAGAATAAATGTAAATTTCTAATATGTCACTTTCAACAGATTAAAATCTAAGATATAATTCATTACAGATAACCCTCAATATATGTAGCTTCCATTAATGTGAGTTTTGGTTAATGCAGTTCTGTTCTGAGGGAAAGTCAATGTTGTCAACTCAACAGAACTCAAAACTGACAATGCTGAGCCATTTCCTTATCCCTACTTTTCACCATTACATAGTAGGAAAAAGTGAACATTAGTTATTCATAGTGTAGTACTATAATACAGGGTGTTTATAAATGAATGGTGCAGTTTTAAAAATTGATAATAAATCTATTTATTACTTTATATAGGCAAACCTCACAGCATAAGCAGCAGCAACTGTCCAAGTTTATGTACCATCAATGCCCATGTCCCTTGAGGATGCACTGCAGACCATCATGGAGGACATGCTACATCACATATGGGAAGAATTTGATTACCATGTAGATGTGTGTCATGTGACCATGGGTGAACATATTGAAGGATTGTGATTAATGCATAAAAATCTTGGATAGTTGCTGCTGCTTATGCTGTAAGGTTTGCCCATATAAGGTAATAAATAGATTTATTATTAATTTTTAAAACTGCACCATTAATTTATAAACACCCTGTACTAGTATCAAATTATTTGGTAATTCATTAATATTGTGAGAATGCGAGAGTGGAGAGCAATTTATTTGAAAAATGTTACACTGAGTTATTAATCAGGTGAGAAGGTCTATGACTGATAAATAAAATGAATGTAATATTTTAGCGATAAAATAGACAAAAGTCATAGTTTTGTTGTGGGAAAGGGAAGTAGAACTTTCCTTAGAAAATCTTAGCGCAATTATCTGGTGAACATCTGTCTCTTGCATCAGATGTATGTCCTGTCAGAAGATCAAAATACTAAAATCTAATGGGCGGAAACAGAATAAAAAAGAGAACAATTCATGAGTTCGGGGCAGTCCCTGAAAGTTAGATTCTGCCGTAGAGCTGGCAGTCCATGACGAAAGGAACTTGCCACAGAAACCGCAGTCCATGACCAGAAGGAATTTGCCATAATAATTAGAAGAAGAAGATAGTCCCTCTCTGACTCTCCTTCATTTATCTTGCATTCTCCAAGTTTGATTGACAGAGATATTATCATTATTTTTAACTGATTGTAAACTCTCTCTCTCGCGCTTAGAGGTGTATTCTAAATAGACTTGATTTACGATAGGTTATATTGTTTATCTTGATTTATGCATCTCTTTATTTTATTTTATGTAATTAAACCTTTCGTTATTTGTTAACCTGTTTGATCTCCTTGTTGAGTATGGACATTCACCCCGCTATGATCGAAACTTGCTCACGACTCCTCCCCGCTCGATAGAATATAGCCCTCTGTTTAACATCTAGATCGTAACATTGCAAGTTAGGGTGCATAACTTTCACCCTAGATGGTGTCAGTCCTGACATCAGAAGGATTGAGAGATCTGGATGACATTCTATGTTTTAAGCCATCCTTCGATGAGGTGAGCAGGCCTTAACATCCCGATGATTAAAGGAGTTATGAGTAATGACGTAACCCCTTTAATCAAGTATAACCCCAATATTTGCAAATATACCATACATATATGGTATATTTGCAGAACCAATTAACTGCATAATATTGAGGGTTATGTGTATTTTATTTTACCAAACTTATATAAATTGATATAAATTGTCTACCTATTATTTCAGATACAAATGAAACATGAAATAGCTACTTCTACTACCAAACCTAGTATATCATATAGTAAGTATTTTCAAAAATAGTAGTATAGTAAATTTTTTTATAAATATGGAAAAATATATTGAATAAAATTGAATTAAAAGTTAAATTTAGTATGAAACTAATAAAGTTGAGTTATAAGGTACATAATATTTTTTGTTTACACTTGAGGCCTTATTGTATTCATTATAAATAATAATCATTTTATTTTATCACTTTATATTATAGTTAATGTAATATAAAGTTTTTACTTACAATTCATGCCAAAACATCAAAAATAGCACATTAAATAGACTGTCTTTCAATGAAGAAGTACAGTAGATCCCCCTATAAGACGGTAGATACGTTCCGTTCTTTATGAATCAATTTTGTAGGAATCATAGTTTACGGACTACGGCTGTTTGAAAGGTTTTCTTTCATAAAATTAATCGATTCTAGACTAATTCGACTCAACATTTCCAAAATACGTATATTTTTTTGAAAATAATCCGTATAAACTACGTTATAAACAAAAAATTGTAGGATTGCTTACCGAGTGTGTACCGTTCGACTACGCCCGTTGCTAAAGCTTGGTTTCGTCGCGGAACAGCGCATCAAACCGCGGCCGCGATTTCTGATATTATTTTTCTGCGAAAACTTCGTTGACCTTTGGAGACATCCTTAATATAAATAATTTTTATGGCCGTTAAATAAGAAATGTTTCTTTCACAAGAAATGTATAAAATTACAGTACTGGACAGACGATAGGTCGCCTAACTCGCCGTAGCGTGACGCTAGACGGCGAAAAATATATATTTAATTATAATAAAGTTACAATAAATTAAGTTAATATATAATTATATATACAGTACCTAATTTATATATAATTAATATATAATTATATGTACAGTACCTAATTTATATATAATTATATGAACAGACGATACTAAACTCAATTTATCCGCCTAAACGTCCGTAGCGTGGCGCTACGGACGGCGGGAAAGTAGTTCGGCTGCCCGATGACGTTTTACGTATTATAGGAGTTATTTTTACCGTTGTTTACGGATACTGCCACAATTTTTATAGGAATCATAACTATAGGAAACGGTTTTATAGGGGGATCTACTGTATACATATTCCAATATATACAAAGGTTTCTTGCCTGACAAAGATGATAATACATTATCAAAAGTATTTGTATGTATATTTTGTTTATAAAAACTATTAATACCAAAAGATAGTCTATTTAATATGTTGTTATTAATTTGTAAGTTGTTGTTATTTAATAACATCAATTTAAACTTAAAATCATTTTACAACTGTCATTACTGTTTGTTATTTGGACTATTTTTGGTAATAGATCTTGTTTCTTTCTTCATTTCTTTTTCATTTTTAACTAAGAGGAAAGATTTATGGAATTTCTTTTTATTCTTTTATTTCTTCTTTCTTCCTTTTATGAATTTGATTTTTACGACTCTCTTTTGCTATCTTCAGGAAAACTGCTGTTGGGCAATTTGTTTCTCATTTCATCTAAAATTTTTTTTTTAATAAATAAACAACTAGAAAAAATATTCTGAGAAAGGCTTTAAATTCTGTCAAAATTTAAAGATTTAGATAGATTTGTTTAAAAGCTTTAAAATCTAAAATTGAATGTTTTCAAATGTTGAACTTTTATCCATAACAAAACATAAAAGAACTAAAAAAAAAAAAAGATCAAGCAAACAAATTTGGGCCAGTTTAAATCTTTATTCTCTTTCAAATTCCATCCAGAGAGAGATGACTTGAACATAAAATACAGTTCTTTGTTAAAAGTGATCAATGATATGACATTAAAAATACATACTTAATACATTTCACACCAATTTTTCCTTTTATGATCTGATGCCAATGACAAATGGTACTTAAATAAAAGAACATTATATTTTAAATTATTTAAAAAGTGCAAAATACAAAATATTTGTTGCAAATTTAATATTAACCTCCAATTCTTGATGAACAAAAATCACACTAGAATTTATTTGATTTATCTAGAATCAAAGCTCTGTTCATCTTCAAGAATTCATATTCATTCAGGATATGAACCCATGATGGTGATGTGAAAGTTCTATCTCTTTCTTTTCTCTCTCTTTCTTTTTTTATAGTAGATTAATTTTTGATAAAAAGCACAAGTGATCATAACTATTGAATTTCTTCCCTGATGACCTAACACTTTAATTTTGTCTTTGGAACATCATTGTTTTTAGCTTGTTTGATACTTTGCAAAGATCTTTTGTTTTCACAAATAAATATTATCAATATTGTATAATTCAAAAGAAAAACTAACTAAAATTTTTTTATAAAATACGAAGTTGATTATTCATAATGCATACTGATATTAAACACAATACAGCACATTTAGTATGCAGATAGTAAATACTAACTGGATATTGATTTGAGTGATGTTAAAGTATTGTAAAAAAACTGAGACAGTATCCACTGGTGTAGTTTAATGGCCATTAACACAAATTGCAGAATGGAAGTTTAAGATAGAAACATAAGATATGATTAAATTATTTTAATCTGTTACGTCATTACTTTAATTAATCTTTCTGCAAATAAATGAATTTTGGATTTATCAACATGGGAAACATTGAAAACACAGAATTGCAAATAGGCAAAATGTACATATAAAAAATGTATAATTTAAATTTATTTGTATAATAATTGTATAATAGTACATTCTGATATAACTGTTTTACATTGGTGGTCTTGGTGGTGGTTCTATTTCTTTTTTGGTTTGGGAAAAGTCTGCAAAGAAAAGTTTTTTGTGATTGAATAAAAACTGTGTTTTATCAGTTTTCTTGAGTATGGAGGTACAGTTTGAAACTGACTTGAACTTTGATATGTTGTTGAATTCTCACTCAGAATATTTATCAGTAATATTAAGGAAGAATAGAGTGAGGATAAAAAGTTTGCTGATAAGTTTTAAAAATGTTTTAATTATATTTACATTTGTAAAGTTGTAAGTAAATTGGTTTCATAAGTCTTGTGTCGACTATTGAATTACAGAATAAAAATTTGTTTTCTGAACATAAAAAATTTTTTGACAACATACACTTTTTTATATTGATGTTAATTATACAATGATTTTTCTTATAACAACTAACTTTTGTTTCAAGGTTTCTAGTAAAAGATAAAGAAACATTACAAAGTTCAAGGAGTCAAAATGTTGTATATTTTGATTGAATGAGTTTAATTACTCAACCTGATGAAGTGAGACTATATCATTAGGTTGAACAATTAAAATAAATGGGTTCAAAAGTTAAATGTGTTCAAAAATTGACAAGCTCACAACAAAAGGTGCAAACTGGCCACACAATTTGTAAGGGTGTAAGGGTGATTTGGTCACCATCAAAAGGACTCAATTAGGACCAAGATGAAAGGTGACACCAAAATTTGTGGGACCCTATGAAGTATCAAAGGTCAAAGGCAATGAGAGATACAAAATTGTAAAGGTTGGGAAAGGAGAGGGTCCTGGATGGACATCATTGGCCATCAATTTTATGAAGCCATATCCCTCAGGATGAGGTCCTGTCAAGAATAGCCGAATGTGAGACAAGGATTTTTTAAAAAGCGGAGATCTGCAGGAGGGCACATAGGCAGATGAGAGCAGGAAAAAGGAATGCAAGGAAGAAAAGTCATAGTGAAGGAAAGAAGATGCAAGGAAGAAAAGCATTTGAAAGTTGTCCATCTTTTACTGTCTACTTCTTTTGTTATATTGTTTTGATCCCTAGTATATAATATATAGGTCTTGCTTTATTAATGTACTTCCAAATTAAATAAAGTTTTTGATTGATATTAATAAAAGTGATGTGTAAATGCATGTCTGAAATTAGGTCAAATCTGATATAAATTTTTTTTTGCGATTAAGTTATATACTTCATTTGTAAAAAATATAATTTTAGAGAATGTAACAGAAACCAATGTGAATATTGTATTTCATTATAGAAACTTTTGTCATGTTTGTTTAAAGGTATAGGGCTGAAAGTGGGTGGACAGAGGAGGGATAAAAGAGAGATTTAACATCTGGAAGTGATTCACTTGCTAACAAAATGATAAAATAATAAGATATATTTTAAACAAATTTATAATCTAAGCTATATTAATGCTCATGGGAACAACAAAGAAAACTGGATAAACAAAAAAATCTATTCATGCCTAACCTATGCAAGAGAGAGAGTTTACAATTAACTCATGGGTTAATAGTTACCCCATGATGAAAAAGTCCCTCAAAGTTTGTTTTGCCTTTGGACTGTTCTTTAGAAAAGTTCTTGTATAATCAAAGTTTTCCTTGTTCTTGTGTCAATACAAAAATGATTGGATTCTTGTCAGAAAGACAGCAGGAAGAGAGATGGCAATGAGCAAACTTGGAAAACAGGCTTGGTGATGGATGACCTCCTTGACCTTTTCTCTTTTTTTATATTATCCCTTCTTGTCCCCAAAACAGGATACAGTATATCCAAAAATGATAAAATCATACGGTCTATATAACAGTAGCCAATTCCTGACTTTTCTTTTCCTACTTTCTTGGGTGAGTAACCATTCCAGGAAGAGGTATCATTGGCATAATCTTTCTAATTTCCTCATTGAATCTCTAAATTTTGTGCTTTTGTTAAGCTTTTTATTTAATTTATTTATTCAATTTTATAAAATAATAGCCTGGGATCTTTGTGACCTTAGTGTGTTATTACCCAAAAAAGGAAAAATAGTTGTCCTGATGATGACACTTCAATCCACAAATCAAGAAAAGAAGCTAAAGATCATTTCAAATTACAATGTGTCAAAATCTGTTACAGACTCAATGAATCATAAGACAAGGTGCTATATCATGAAACAGATGACCAGAAAATGAACAGTCGCTCTATTCCACAATATAATAGTTTTGAACACATTCATTGTTTGGATTGGTCTAAACCTGGAGTGAAATAAGCAGAAGAGTTATTGCTGATGAATTTTCCATCTTGAACTGAAATAATCTCTTGTGAAAAAAGAGTGCAGAGAAATGTGAACAGATTCCTGGCAAATTCAGAGACCTGTGACACAAACAAGGAAGTTGCAGTTTCTTCAACAGGAAAAAAAATATGAAAATGAGCCTAAAATGTGTAAAATGTGATGATCTTATTTGCAAAGAGCATTCTATAGTGATTTGTAATGGTTATGCAAGCTAAGAAAGAATAAGGAAAAAATAAAAGTTTAATCTGTTCCAAAAACAGACTACTTTTTGAGTTTTGATCATATACAACTAACTTTACTGATTATAAAATTCCCGTATGATGTCATTTTAATGATATCACTGCATCATTTCCAGCATTTTTATTTGTCAGAGCATGTGTTACAATGACAAAACACCATTACATGATTTTAAAATAAAATCTACAACTAAATATAGAAAAAACTACTTGGTCAATCTGATTCTAATTGTACTGGATGTGAGCGCTTTCTTTTTCTTGGTAATCTGAGGGTTAATACAATTATTTTAATTACTGTGTATTATAATAATTTCAAAATAATTTTTAAGACTGAAGATAACTATTTCTGAATAGCTAAATTGCATATTTTTAAATTTGACTATTATTAAAAGTGGAATGAAGAATTGCCATATAATGAATTAATTTACCATTCATAATGAGATATGATAAGAATAAATAATTTATACAATTCTACAAACTTTTTCTCAAGTTGATTAATTCATACTGAATTTTATAAATTTTGTACATTCTTACAAATTAGTAAAATAATTATCTTGAAACAGCAATACAAAATTCATAAAAATAAATTTTATGTAATCACACACATGCCTGTACACTATGTAATTCAAAGTATACCAACAACTGTATATGTGAATATGTGGGTATACTTTGAATTGCTCTCTGCACTGTAAACTTTAAGTTTGTCAAAAGTCTTTAAACTTCATATTTTGTACTATGTGCCATTTAAACAAAGTCAAAAATAAAACATGAACATTTATGGATTAGAAATTTACATAAATATCATAAATACAAGTTCTTATATGTCAATTTGTTATAAGGATAATATTTTCTTTTAATTATTTTTTCAAAGATGTAAACTTATGTTTTCTTCATATACACGTAATCCTCATTAGTTTAAAATTCAAGGGATGAAATAATGGTAACTTTGAATTATCAAGTTCTGAATTAACTGAGATTTACATATTTCTGTAAAATATGCCAAATACTGTAACTGATGTAATGATGTAAAAAAGTGTAACTTATATAATTTATTAAGCAAACGGAATATGGAAACATATACAGAATGTTATTTTTGTTAATTAATAATAATAATATAAATAAACTGCAGATAAACAGCACATGTTCAGTGAGAACCTAACAGGTTGCTAGATAGGTTTTATAAAAAGTAAAGCAGAATTCCTTGAATTGTAACCCAAATTATTTTTAGTGACCCAAAAAGTAGTAAGTTGCCCAAATGTAGTAACCTGGAGCCTACAAATATCTCAATCTTCTACTTGTAGCCCAATCTTGCAATTTTGAAAAGTAGCCATTTTTATGAGATAAGAGAAAAAACAGATAGTTCATGTTTAAGGCGACAGATGAAAATGTGTCAATGTAAAAACAAAGCCATATTGACTGGATTAGAGTTGTTGTTTGTCTATTGTTCTCTTATAGCATGGACACACTTCAATGTAAATGAATGAGTAAATGTATGCATATTAGTTCAGAGAGAATTTTCACTTCAAATTTCAAAGTAGCTATATTTCGAACTAACTGAATTCCTTAACATGTAAATATCTATTCACAGTTAGGACAAATAGTACAGTTATGAACTAATGGGATTTCAAACTATCTGAATTTGAATTAACAAGGATTTCCTGTATTATAATGAAATGTGTTGAAATTAAAACTGTAATATATGTTAATTTTTTTGGTTAGAAACTAAATTATTAATTACCTGAACAATCAAATATACAAGTATCATTCATAATTTCGAATATATCAATAATTTTTTAAATGATCTGAATTACTGTTTTGATTTTCAACACAAACATGTTTGTTACTATCTAGTTTTTTCTTTTTATTTAAAAACCTGACTTTAAAAACTAAACTTTTTGTTTACAGTACTTGGGCCAATAAATGCTACTGCAAGATTAATACTTAATTCTAAGCCAGAAACTGATGGTTCTGGATATAAAATTCCTAAAGTCAATTTAGATGTGGTAATGGAAGAAATTGCTTTAAGAATTAATGAAACCCAGGTATAACTTTTAATAATGTCCATTTAAAATAATTGTTAATAAACTTAGTTTTAAGTTAGTAAGTAGTAAACTTAATATTAAAAACATGTCTAAGTTTTAATATGATAGATAATAAAAAGTAGTAATAGAATTTTGCTATTTTTGATACTTAATCTTATAATCCTTACAGATAGTTAAAATCATCTTAACAATGCAATTAGTACATTACATTGAATATTTTAACTAGTGATGGGATATTATTAATTGAAATTGGAAAAGTTGGACATTTTCTGGGAATTGGAATTGAGCAAATCTCATTATGATTTCTGATTTTTAAAAACAATTCTTCTACATTCATTAAGAAAATTAATTATTTGTTTCTGTCAAAGATTTAAAATTTTTTAATTGTGATATTAACAATTGAGTATTAGTTTATTGGAAGCTTCCATGTCAACAAAGCAGAGTACACAACACCCCATACAAAGGTGATGTCTATCATTGGTTGACTTTTCTTTCATGTAGTTGGAGAGATGAGACTTTCTTTAACTGTCCCAATTTTAGTGAAGATAAAGTGACTTCAGGGATGCCATCTGGCTGGCATTGGGCCGGCTTGACGGCAATCTGTATATATATTAAAGCAAAATGTTCTATCTCACCATTGCACACAAATATTGTAAATTTAAAAATTAATTTCATTTATGATTTGAAAATTTCAAAATAGTTTTTAAATTATTTTAATTTTTAATTGATTCAAATTTAATTTTGATTAATTTGATTTTATTCTTAGTTTTAATTTTGGTGTAAAGGCCAGAGTTTTAATTATTATTTTTAATAATTTTTATTTATTTAATTTTGCCTGCATGTTTTTGAATCCTTAATTACAGTTTTTAAATTACTTGCAACTCTCTTTGTTTGCAACCGAACTATAGAAATTGTGTTGTTTCACACAGAAAATAAATTTAAATTTATTTTAACTTTTTAGTAATTTCATAAATTTTTGTTTCATAAATTTACCTGCTTTTTAAAAATTTTAATTATAACATTGATTGAACTATTGGGCTATCCAATTTCAAATCAAGGCTGGCGGTCAGCAAAATTATATAATTGTCAGAATATTGACCACTTTGGCAACCCCTGCTCTAATTATTAAAATAATCAGTAATAATTGGTTTATAACAGTAAACTATTGGACTGAATTTAAATTTGAAAAAATTACATTATAAAAATTTATGTATAGCCACAATGATGACCAAATTAAACAAAAATCAAATACAATTTACAAAATTATAGAAATATAGTGGAAGGCATAAGAAAAGTTTTCAGATGTAAGATGTTTCACATTTTTTTGCTGCTTTTGAATAAATGTGAGATTAATTTATTAAATATAATATCCTGGTCAGTCTTGATCTAAAATGTCTATTGTACACGATGATGATAAAAACTTTAAAAATATATATATTTTATCGACTCAAAAAGTTTTTGATATGAAGTATATTATATTTTTTAAATAAAAATTTATATTTGAAGAGTTGTATGAATTAATCATAATTTATTAGAATATGTTTTTGGTATTATTTAATTTTTACTAAATCAAATTATGATGTGATTTAATCATGAAGGATATTGAAATACCAAATAGCTGAATTTGTTTATTTATAATTATTATGTTCTATATTTTTCAGTATCAAGATATAATGAAATTACTTCAATCCTTAGATCGCATGGCACGTGCTTCTTTATATAGGAAATATCACCCAAGTGTTCCATTAAAAGGAAATTCTTCAGTTTGGTATGAAAATTTTAACAGATTTTCTGTTTAATTAAAAAAAGTGTTTCAAACTTTTATGGGTTTTCATTTTTTTTTTTTAAATAGGTGGAAATTTGCTTTACAGTGTATACTTGAAGAAGATATTCGTCGTAGGAAACGTGATTGGTCTTGGGACCATATGAGAAACCACCGGCATCTTTGTCGAGATTATAAAGAAATATATAAGCAAAAAATTTTAAGACAGAAAATGTCAAAAAATGCCCAAGAAACTATGCAAGTAAATATAATAAAAAGAGATTTTACATTTTTATTAGTAATTGTTTTCTAAATTAACAATAAGTATTTATAAATATTGGTGACTACAGTAAGCATAATTAGTTGTATGATTCACAGCAATGTTATCAGAAATAGTATACAGTTGACCCCTCTATAACGCGGGTTCATATAATGCGGATTCGTATATCGCGGCGAAAAAATTGCGACCGTATTCATATAAAAACGCTAAGAGAGACTTGTAAAATGCGGTAAAATGTCATTGCCAACTCATGTCGCAACAGAATTGGTCCAATCTGGACCAATAGTAGACGAGCAGCTGAACTACTTACACGCTACAGAGAGTTTAGGCGGATAAGTTGAGTTTACTATCGTCTGTACAGTATATAAATTAGGTACTGTAAGTCTAATACAGTACTGTAATTTTATACATTTCTTGTGAAAAAAAACATTTCTTATTCAACGGCCATAAAAATTATTTCTATTAATGGTGTCTCCAAAGTTCAACAAATTTTTCGCAGAAAAATAACTTATCAGAAAACACGCCCGCCGTTTGGTGCACTGCTCTGCGATGAAAACAAGCTTAAGCAATGGTGACGTCGAACGGTGCACACTCGGTAAGTAATCCTACAATTTTGTTGTTTATAGCATAGTTTATACGGATTATTCCCAAAAAATTATACGTGTTTTGGAAATGTTGAGTCAAATTAGTCTAGGATCGATTAATTTTATGGAAGAAAGCCTTTCAAACAGCTGTAGTCCGTAAACTCCACACGTGCCGGGCTGTGATTGGCTCATGTATTTAAGGATTCCTACAACGTGAAATTCTTATAAAGTGGAACGTATCTACCGCATTATAGGGGGATTGACTGTATTCCAATTTTGAAATATACTACTTCTGATAACATTGCTGTGAATCATAACAAAACATAAACAAAATTAACCAAAATATACTATAATACTTTGCATATTATAATTATCAATTTACCTTTGGGTAAATTCACTGCAAATGTAAGAAAAGAAATTAAAATGGTTAAAGGAGTCAGGATATTTAATCGGATTAATTGCTTTTTGAGATTTTCAATCTCATCTTTAGATCAACAACATTGACAATTTGAATTGGACTACTGTTCATACAAAACAAATTACAAATTTGAACATTTTAAAAAAATATATTAATAAATATTTTTAAATTATAAACATAAAAATAATAAAATATTATCTGTATAAACTAAAAAATGAAAAGAAATAAAAAACAAAATACAGATAAAGCTAAAATAAAAGATAGATAAGGTAATATAACAACAAAAATGGAAAAAAATAAAACAATAAATAAAAACATACATACAACTAAATTTGTGCAGTCTGCTTAAACAATTGTATATACGTTTTTATATACTGTTTATTTTTTCAATTTTTGTTGTTATATTATCTTATCCACCTTTTATTTTAGTTTATCTGTATTTTGTTTTTTATTTCTTTTTCTTTCTTTCTTACTTTATGCACACTGTATTATCTATTCATAAAGTAAAATCTATCAATCTAAATCAATCTATGTAAATTTTAATTTTGACTTGTTGGATGATGTGATATATTTTGATGAATGTATTCATACAGTTTCAATGTTTGACTTTTTTAGATTAAAATTAAAAACTAGTCTAAATATATACAGTATATTTTAGTTCTTTGATTATATACCTGAGTATCATGACAAAAAACAAATTAAATATTTGTAATAATATCAATATAATTAAATATATTTTTGCATTTTAGTATTTTGGTAGAATCTTAATTTTGTCTACTTGGTTGATTTTAGACGATCTGAAATTTTATATTCATAACTATTTTAATAAGAATTTTAAAAATAAACTTAACAAATTTTTTGCTTTATAATAGAATAATTTTTTCTAATATATATTTAGTATTCAATATATACATTAAATAGTAAATCATTTTGTTTACAAAGACTATTATGAGCTATTTTAAGTGTATAAAATTTCATTATTAAGCAAAAATTTTTTTATTGTAGAATGCTGAGAAACAATTGGATCTTTTTAATATAACCCTAATTAGAAAACAAGCAGAGCTAGAGGTAAGATACAAAAACTTCAGTTTTTACAAATGATTAAAATTTAAGAATATTTTAATGATTTCTAAAAATAATAGATATTCTTGTTCTTTAAATAATAATATAGTTATATATACTGTTTAACTTTGTGAATCATTATTTAATATTTACTTAATTTTTAAAGTCCTACAGTTTTTTGAGATCTTTATAATATTAAAAATAAAAATAACATGGCATGTTTAGTTCCTTTTTGTTATTGTAACTTTTTTAAAATTGTTTGATTTGTTGATACAAGGTACTAGGGTACTATGTTTTATATGATGTCTTTTAAATGAAATCAGAAATTATTTCTAATATTTTAAATGATTTCAAACTAAAACTGTTTTATTATGTGACATACAAGATTAACAAATGGGGTATTAAATCATTGGAAGTTACGACACATTTTATTTATATAAAAAATATAGAATTTTAAAAGCTGCACTTAAAAGAACTATTTTTGAATTAAAATTCAAAAATAATATGTAATGTATATTTTTTTAATTAAAAAAAAGAATCTTGTATAAACATCCATTAACATGTATCAGGCCCGATATAATCTAGCAGATCATTTGGTCTTAAAACCAAATTTTAAGATTATAGTATAGTCATAAGTATGATTATATAATTCATGTTAATATTATACTTTTTATGATATAAAACAGTTTAACAGTTTAATAATAATATTCTTTACAATTTTTATTTAAAAACGACTTAGTGTATTATTTAACAAGTTGCATATTGGAACATGAAAAAACGAATATATTATTAAAAGTATATAATTCTATCATTCTTCTTGTAAAAATTCAAAAATTTGAATGTCTGCACAATTGATGGAAGTATTGCTTTTTTGTTAGATTAGGAATATACTTTTTTTCATTTTAGCATTTTCAATTAGAAGTTAGGATTTATAGTTAAGTTTGTAATCTTACAAAAACAAGCTTTTTCAAGAAAATTTAAGCACAACAAAAATACTTTAAGAATTAGCTATAAGTTTGATTTTTAGAATTATTTGGCAGACAAAATCTCACATAGTTTAGTTATTTACATTATTAAGACTAAACTGAATGGTAGCATTTGGGATATTGTTACACACACACACACACATATATATATATATATATAGACCAGAGCCTTATTCCTGGAATTTAGGGAATACTCTTACAAGATGAAAGGCTTCAAAAAGAACTATACTACTTTGGAGCCACAGGGAAGTCATTAAAAGAAAAGGTAAAAGAGCATAAAAGTAACATGGAATGAGTAGCCAGTCACTGCACTAGCAACTTATATTATATCAGCCCCACAGAAGTTATAGTGAAATGGGAATGGGCAGAAATAATCCAAAATATTCGTGACAAGCAACACATTAAGTATGCAGAAGCATGGCACATACACAAGACAAACCAAGCAAGACAAGCGATAAACTTTAGAGAATAGTATAAAGTTTCAGTGGCATGGAGGGTGTGCTTAATATGAATACATTAGTAAGAAAAAATTCACTGACAGTAAAAGTAATAGGAACATTTTTGCCTTGTATGTTATTATTTGCGTTATTTTTATTTTATTTGTATTTTTGTATATTATGTTATCCCATGTATTGTAATTATCTATTCGTGTATTGATACTGGACATGCACATTAGATGTAAAAGTAATTTTAAAATGTTTCAAAATAGGTTTCATTCTTTATAAATCGGAATTTTTCTATTATTATTTTATTGTTTTTTTTTTTTTTGAAGAAGGTCAATCAACTGACTGAAAGTGTTAGAAGATTTAGTAAAAAGACTGCATGTTAAAAGGTTTTTTGTGGTTTATTGATTTTTAAGTGCAGGTAGAGAGGAGTATATGTACATTATTAAAATTAATCTGAATAGTTATTTGGCATGAAATACATTTAATCTTTGAAAAGGGTCTTATTGCACAAATATGTTAACTCAAATATTAAAAGTATACCATAAGCAAACTTTTTGGCTGTTTTCATCTTCATATCTAGATTACAAATCTTTAACATCAAAACTGAATTGACAGAGTTTGATAGGAAGTATGGTTTCTTCAGTTTGAAGAATCAAGTAGAATGCTAGCTGGAAAAATTTGTGTAAATTGTCTTTTTAGTTTAAACAAATTTTTATTTTTTGTTTAAAATGTCCTATTTTGTAGCTATTTGAAAATAGAGAAAATTGGCCTCTAAAATTGTTAATATTAAAAGTAGTTTGACTCCTTGGAAAAGACTTAATTTTTTATACTAATTTCAAAATGTTACACATCTGTTTAAAGAAATTGTATATTAAATCTAAAATATAATATTTTATTATCAAATAACTATTAAAATTTAATTTTTATTTAAGAAAATACAATAATTTATCTTACTATATTTAATCATATAAAGTGAAATGCTTTATTGCAGGCTTAAAATGTTGATTCATTTGTCATTTAGAAATTAATATTATGCATTATTAGTATATGCTGCAATATCAAAACCTTTCCATAAATAAGCATTAAATAAAAGATTAAACATTTGATATTCATTGTTAAATTCAAAAATTAACTATTTACTGGCCAGAATTCAATAATTCTAATAAATATAAATTTTGTTTTTGAATTTTACAAGGTATTTATTTAGAATTTTTTATTCTTAAAGTAAAATCGTCAATGTAAAATCACATTATTATTTGATTGTTTTTTTTTATATTATTTGTGGGGAGTCTGATAGTAAAGGTACAGGCCAAAATTACACTAACATTTATAATGAAAGAAAATATTTAGTTTATTACATAAAAACTACATACTTATGTTTAAATTGTTCGAGACTGCATACTGTAATATCAAAACACTTACTAAACACCTTTTCATGCAAGAAAAGGTGTTTAGTAAGTGTTTTGATACTTACGTTTATTTGTTGACATAATCGCCATAAATGTTGAGACATTTATCCCGACTTGACACTACTTTAAACATTCCTTCATGATACTGTTGCTTGTCAAGTTTCTTGAAGTAGTCCAGAACGGTATCTTTCAATTCTTCTTGATCTGCAAAGCGTTTCCCTACCAAAAATTTCTTTAAAGGTCCAAATAAATAAAAATCTGATGGGGGCTAAATTTGGACTATATGGAGGATGTTGCAGGACTTCCCAGTTCCACTGTGCCAACCATAGTTTGGTTTGATTTGACATGTGGAGCATAGTCCAGATTTACCCCCTCAGATTTTCATTTATTCAGACCTTTAAAGAAATTTTTGGCGGGGAAATGCTTTTCAGATCATGAGGAATTGAAAGATACCGTTCTGGACTTCAAGCAACTTGACAAGCAACAGTACCATGAAGGGATGTTTAAAGTAGTATCATGCTGGGATAAATGTCTCAACATTTATGGCAATTATGTGAAGAAATAAACAAAAGTATGTAGTTTTTATGGAATGTATTAAATATTTTCTTTCATTATAAATGTTAGTGTAATTTTGGCCTGTACCTTTAATATTGGACTCCCTCGTATATTTTTAACACTGATTTATTTGCAACTCACTTCGACTTCCATAATTAAGCTGTTTGTTCTTTTGTCTGTTAAATATTTTACTAGAATGTTTTATTTTTTTACTATAATCAAGATAAGATTAGCTATTTGGTATTGAACAAGTTATTATGATATTTATTAATCAAAAGATAACACTACATAAAATATTACATTGTTTGTGTATAGATAAGTTAATTTTATTTGTTAATAATATACTTAAGTTATAAAGTTATTAAAGTTATATTAATTTAATATTACATAATGTGTGTATTAAGTGTGTGTGAATATTTTACGTGTGTGGGTACATACACATATATACGTACATGTACATACATACATACATACATGTAAAATATATATTATATAAATTTATATATGTACATAAAAATATAAACTATGAGGGTTTATCAAAGTTTCAACCTTTAGTTTTTTGACTATTCACAAAAGAAGTAACATCAAAGGAAACACATATGATCAAAAGAGGGTACAATAGACAATTTTTTAATATTTGATCTTGACATTAATGCATTTGTTCCATTATTTCAAGAGTTTGAATGTCATCTTCAAAAAATGTGTTTTTTTTGTGAGCAAAGCCAACACAGCACTTCAATCTAAACCTTCTGATCATTGTGAAATCTTTTTCCTGCAAGCACTCTCTTCATTAGCTCAAAAAGACAGTATCAGAAGGGTGCAGAATTAGGGTTATAAGATAGGTGTGAGATAATCTGTGGATAGGGGAATCCCTAATTTTAGGCGGCATCGGGTTGGTAAAACCTGCTCTCTTTGTACTGGATGGCTTTTAAATATAGTTGTTTCCAGATCATAAAATCTGGAGGACAGCTTTTCCTGACATCAGTTAGGATAGTAATAGTTCAAGTCCTAACTTGCGAATATTCCAATATGCAGCAAAATATGTCCCAATAGAAGGGTACTCTGTAGTTTGAGTGGGAGGAGGTTAGTTAAGTCGATAAGGTGTTGGCTAGCTACAAGATAATGAGACAGGTAGGTCAGCAATAACAATGTTTAATAAGCTAAAGCAATGAGTACACAGGGACAACTACATGCCTTCATATATATATCTACAATCATGCCCTTGCAGGACAATCCATTTCGAAATATAGAGACTACTTATCTCTAAGTTCTTAAATGCTAATTGTAGTAGAGAGAGAGTTTACATTTCTTTAAGTAATATACCTCATAGACAGATGATTCCAGATTTCGTTGTATGGGATGTTGGCAAAATGCACCAGGATTGGCAGTCTGTAGCGAGTAGTCCTCCTCCCTTTTGTGTCAGGAACATCTTGGCAGAGAGACGGGAGCCAGGAGACAGCGAGATGAGCTAGGAGACAGACAGAGATTTGGTCCTTCATTTTCTGGAAAAGTGTCTGCTCTGATGCTTGGATTTGAGCCCCTTTTATACACATCCCATATGAGAATGATCTCAGATGATTTTGATTTAATGTGTTCTAAGTTCAAGTTTGGCCTGGGTTTGGCTGATATGAGCCGTCAAGAAATGGACACTTGATGAATTATGGCTATTTTCTAGCTGTTATTGTGGCTCGCCTTACTCATAATTCCATCTGTCTGACATTTTACCATCATTAATAATCGATTGGTTTGACACCTAAGTCCAAACATCGTAGTGACTGTTGACTTAGACTGATATTTGATCGATTTTACTCTATCAGAGTATCACGTGTGGGTGGGAAGTGGGGTTTTTTCCACTTCTTTTAAGTTTTAACCTAATTAATTTAATTACTTAATTACTCCCTTTAGAATCTCACATTAGTAACCAGGACCTCCCATCCAAAAAGTGCCAGTTTTTCAGACACAATGCAAACCATATGTGAGTGGGCATTATGTCTGAAAAATTGGCATTTTTTGGATGGGAGGTCCTGGATTACCTCTTACAACCCTAATTCTGCACCATTTTGATTACTGTCTTTTTGTGCTAATAAAGAGAGTGCTTGAAGGAAGGAGATTTCACAATGATCAGGAAGTTCAGAGAGGTGCTGCATTTGTTTTGCTCATAAGAAATACTTTTTGAAGACTGCATTTTCAAACTCTTGAAGTGATGGGACAAATGCATTAATGTTAATGAACATGTACCTGAACCAGTTACCGGTGTTGGAGAAAAGAGGAATAAAAGGCGTAAATGTTTTTGAACCTTACTAGTTCTTCTTCAGACGAAAAAAGCGACAGAACATAGAACAAAAAATAGAATATCGATACTTAAACAAAATCGAACCCACTTGCGATTTAAAAACGTGGGATTGGACACACGCATGTGCTGTGTGTAAACAACGATTAAAGATCCATGTCGATGAGGGCCTGCCAGACAATGGACAGATTGAGCTCCTCTCTATAATTTATGCAGGTGGTGGCACGGCTAGATTTGTAAATGGAGATAGACATATAGACATATATTTTATTTGAACACATTGTGTACAATGTATCTGGGTGCCACAACAGGTATAACCCAGTACTATCCTGAGCGAATGATACAAATTACAGATACAGTTATTTAATTAATGTGTGACAAATGGAGTAAAGGAGGTTAGATACTAGAATAGAAATTAGTTAGTAACAAAATATCAAAATACAAAAGATTAGTTATATAGAAATAGTTACATAGAAATTGTTACAATAATATAAAATAGTATCAAGGGAAATTAAACACATATGATATAATACATAAATTCACATGCAGATATTTAAGCACAGTCACAGAGTGAATCTCAGGTAAAATAAAAATAACAATTCACAGTAGAATAGATATAAATACAAATGTAGGTGCAAATATACAGGCACTAAATGTATGCGTATAGACAAATACAGACACCAAAAACAAGCAGGGACACCAATTACAGAGTCGAAGAATGTGGATGGAATGGGAACTAGTTGTAGACACTTACAGTAGTCCTTACAAAATAATTATTAATAAGTATCATGAAGTCATCATATATATCTTTGTTGTCGAAGATTTTATCGCAGTCAATTGGCCATGTGCCACCATGTGCCTCAATCGTTGTCTTCAGTTGAAATCTTTTCAACTCCAACATGGGGCAGTCATAGATGTAGTGTTGACTGCCATCCATTACTCCACAGAGGGAGCAGTTGGGGTTAGGCTTATTGATGAATCTTTTCAGGTATGAATGGAAACTTCCATGGTTGGGCTGGAATTGGCTGATATGCTGGCCGGGCCTATACCAGCAAGAGTTAAGGAAATGCTCGATGTTAGGAATGAAATCATGCATGGTGGGGTGGTTATAAGTATCTCAGTCCTGCTGCCAGGACATAATGAGGTCCTTCCAGAAGATAGTCTTGATAGTTTTGATGATCAGCTGCTTGTAGGTGATAGGAAGATTACCATTTTCCCCAGCAGTCCTTGCCAGGGCATCTGTCCTTTCATTCTCGGGTGTGCCCTGGTGTGCACGTGTTTAGAGTATGTGATAGGAATTGCTAGAATTATCAATAGTATTGTGAATTATGGTAGAGATGGGATGGTGAGATCTCTTCTTAAGTAGCGCTATGGACGATGCACTATCTGAGATGATGATGATGATGCTCCTGTGCATAAAGTTAGAGTCTGCCCAGGCGACTGCCATCTGGATGGCGATCATTTCTGCCTGTAAGACAGTACAGTTTGTCCCCAGCCTGTACTGCCTTGAGGCAATTTCTTTATTGTTATGGTAGTCAATATACCCATTGCTGACACTAGTGGTAATCTTGGATTAATCGTGAAAATCTCAATGTCCATGAAGTCAGATGGCAGAAAGTTGAGATTGTGGGGAGAAGAGGGATGCTTAGTATGGGCGAAGTGTACAGCGCATTCGAGGTCATGATGATAAATAGTGTTGCCAGTGGATTGTATGTTGTAGCCCCACTCGAGATGCCATATCTTTTCCTGAAGACTGATACATTTGTCAATTGGAGCCTTTTTGGAAAGAACGTGAAGTGCAGTATTGGATGATGTTCTGTAGGTGCGAGAGATGTGGATAAGAGTGCTTCTTTGTGCTGCAATGAGCTTCCATTTGATGTGTACCTTGCGGACAGCCCATCCTCAGCTGCTTCAAGCATAGGTGATAATAGGGATGAAGATATGATTGTATATAATTTCCATTGCATCAGAAGCTAGGCCCCATCTTCTTGCAAAGCCGGCAAAAGTATTAATACCTTCTGCACCATGCTGGAGTCTGACCCAAGCAGGTTCCATAGCGTTATGAAAAACCGGTCTTGTGGACCCTCCTAGAAAATTTTTTTTTTTTTGGATTTTTGGAATGTTTTTTAAGTCTCCAAATTTTTTCAAAAATTTTTTATTGCGATTTTAATTTACCTTTAATGATGCATGATTAATGCTTAATTGTTTTTTAATGGGATTTTTTTAATCAAATTTAATTAATCGTTCTAAAGTTGTAGTGCACGGATTTGACTTCAGTAAAGTTATTTAAAGCTAATTTCTGATGTCAAAAACGACCTCCAATAGTTTTTTAACTTTTTAATTAATATATTTTATTATATATAAGTTTAATTAAATCAGAGAGGTCGGAATTGCAATTAAAATTTTAATTTTTTTAAAATATTTAAAAATATACTGCCAGCTAATATTCATCCTACTTTAAACCTTTGTCCTCCCGAGTCATCTATGAGAATGACCCAGGAAATTCAACACCAGGTGTTCTCAAGGTCATACAGCTGTAAACACAATGACTCATCAGTGTCAAATTTTGCAGAAAGGCAAGACAAAGGAAGTTAAACTTTGAAGCTTTTTCTTCAAAATTAACACATTTCTTTCGTTTTTTTTCAGTTTTCAGTATTTTTTATGTTTAATTAAAGATTTTAAAATAAAAAGTAGGCAAAAAGGGGTTAAAGATCCGGCCAATTCTCTCCGCTATATATTCCATGTGGGCTGTCCATAAGAGGCTATGGTCGAGCACCATACCCAAATACCTGATATTCTTTTTAACAGTTACAGTATGGGCCCCCCATTTTAATGGTGGGGACTCTCAAATATAGGTTGCATTGTCCAGGTTTATTAAAAACTATGCATCTAGTCTTCTGCATGTTGAAGTTTAGTTTATGTTCCTTTCCCCACGTTAAGATATCATCCAGAATGCTAGTTCCATTTTTCTCAATGTCTGCCCTAGAGCGGCATCCGAGGAGCACCATGGCATCACCCGCATATGCAATAGTATTGTGTTGCCCAAAATTCTGTACCAAAAAGTCATTGAAGATGATATCCCATAGGATTGGGCCACACGCAGAACCCTGAGAGCAGCCGCAAATGACACTACGGCTGGTAGTGTGCCCTCCACACTGTAACGTGGCTGATCTGTCACAAAGGTAATCTTTAAGAATCTTGTAAATGTTTGCAGGACAATTCATATTCCTAAGATTCTGTGATATCAATGGCCACCAGGCACTGTTGAACGCCTTTGCGATGTCCAGGCTGATGGCCAGGACATACTTATGATTGTCCAGGAGATTAACATTGTTGACGACTTTTGTTAATGGCGTCGGCTGTAGATTTTTGGGGCTGGAAGCCAAATTAGGAGCGATGGAGGATGGAGTTGTGCTCCAGGTGCCACAGAAGTCTGTTGTTTATTAGCTGCTTCAGGACCTTGCTAAGGACAGGCAGTAGGGATATTGGTCTGCTCTCATCAGGATTGCCTGGCTTCGGGATGGGAACAATTCTTGCCCGCTTCCGGGTACCAAGGAAAATGCTGTGCCAGAGGCAGGCATTGTACAGATGGATGAGTTTGGTGGGGATGAGATTCCAGATAATTTTTGCGATCTCTGGTGTAATGTCATCATATCCTGGAGATTTCCTATTTCTGAGGCTGGAGAAGGCATTGTCAATCTCATGTGGCATGGAGTCAGGGTCGTTATCTGTGTTGATGGGGGTGTCAGTGCTTTGGCAAATCTGGATATGGTTTGCAGAGTTCTGCTCTAGTGGAGCCTCCAAGCAAAAACTAACCATTTTTTTATTCAAAACATGAAAGACGTTTTCCCCAGAGGTGATGGAATAAAGAATTTGTGACTTTTTTTAATTTACTGTGCAAAATTTGGTAATAAAGCCCCATGGATTACTGGAGGCAGTGGTGCAAATTTGCCTCCAGGACTCCTGTTTTGCATTTTTAATTTCAGTTTTGTAATGATGGAGATGATTGAGGTACTGTTGCTTGTAATTAGACTGCTAGGGTTTGGAATGGCATTTTTGGTAGGTCTTCCTTAGGCAGATGCTTTTCCTTCGTAAAGTTGTCAGTTCATGTGTCCACCATGGGACAAGCTTGCGTTTATTGGTATACTTTGGTATAAACTTTTTGCAGGCAGTTTCTATGATGTTGATATTATGCTCAATGCGACTGCAGGCTATGTTGGGGTCATCATGATCACAATCAGAAAGGTTATAGTCAAGGAAAGAATGTAGATCAGTCCAATTGGCAAGATTTAAATTATATTTGGAATGGGGATGATGGTTGATAGGGGAGGTGGTGTCAATTTCGAAAGAGATGATAGCATGGTTGTCTATTGAGTCGTCCAATACTTTCCAGTTGGTGATTGAAGGATAACAGCTAGCAGAACAATCTGTCATGTCAATCCAGCTGTGACCCTGGCTTGATGTGAAGGTAGGTGGGGAATGAGGATTATTGAAGATGTGCAGACCATTACGGGCAAAAAAATCTTTGAGTAGGCGGCCACGGCGGTCCAAGCGTTCACCTCCCCAGGCAGGGCAGTGAGCATTTGTATCTCCAGTGACTATGAAGTAGACTTCATTAAAGGTATTCACGATACACTGGATATTTTTGAGAATGTCAATATCTAGGCCCTTTGGAGAATAGTAATTAATAACAATATATCTGTGATTATTGATGACGATCTCTGTACAACAGATGTATTGAGTACTTAAGATTCCATGATGGAGGAGAGAGAAGTTATGATTGGCAACTACGGACACAGCCCAGTGGTAGTAGATGGTGCCCTTGAGCGGTGTACAGTTGGTAGGGAGACAAGCCAGTTTATTTTTTATACAATATGGCTTCTGTAAAGTAATGAAGTCATAGTTGTGCATGATACTATTGAGTATGGAAGTCGTGGCTATGCTTCTTCCAGCGTTGTACTGTAGAAAACTAATTTTGTTATGATTTTGTCTGGCCATAATCAGTTTGTCGTATTATGTTGGACTTTATATTCTGAAAAATGTGGCAGGAGCCATCCTGAGCATTGTGTTCATGGTTGCTGACCTTCTCACGCTTGCAGTTTATGCAGATGGGTTTTCTGTCTTTGTTTTCACACTCCCTAAAGGTGTGATCACCAGCACAATGGCTGCAAGTTGCAGTGGATTCTCTACAATTTCTAGTGGAATGGCCATATCTGCAGCAGCGGAAACACTGCAGGACGGGACAGAAGTCTGCAACCCTGCAGTGAAACCATTCCAAGTTGACTTTTTTGAGCATTAATAGTTGTTTTCAAATTTGAGGTGTTACCTCAATTATCCAGTTTGTGAAGGCATTTCCTTTTTTCCCCATGGTGAATTTTATTTTGAAAACCTGTCTAAAATGTTTTTCTGTGGAAATTCTGGCTACAATATCGTTTTGATTAAAGATGAGCTGCACAAACTCATCACGGGTGATTTGAGCAGGCACAGAATAGAGTATGATGATTGGTAGTCGTTTCCTTGGTTGTTCTATTAATATTTCAGGAATTTTTTCCTTAATATATTTTTGTAATTTAAGAGCATCTGCTGCCTTCTTTAGTTCAACGGCCAGGCCACTGTTACCAATGTTTCTGACCCTCTTTACATCTATATTTAATTGTGACAGCTTAATCTTTTTATAAATAAGTTTTCTTAGGTTGTTGCAACTTTTGTCATTGTTATTTTGGTATAGAAGTAAAACTTCAGTGCTTAATGTAGGAGTTTTCGGGGTTTTTATATTATTAATCTGATTTATAGTCTTTCCCAATTGGAGGATAGCACTGAACGTCAGTGGTTTTTCAGTGGGAGTGGAGTTAAGATCTGTAATTAGTTGGTCTATTTCTCCAGAAATCTCCTTTAGTTGTCCTGTAGGGCTTCTTTGATTAAGCTTTTCAGAGATGTCTTCCATGTTCTTGTGGATCTTCTCATTGCATTCAGTCAGGTCATCAATCTTGGTGATGATCTCTGCAAGTTTTTTACTGAGATCAGTAGAGTGGTAATCAGATGTTAGTTTATTTCTGGATAGCAGCAGGATGGGAAATGTTGGGGTCATGCCAGTAAGCAATGACTTGTTATGATTAGGGGACAGAGGTCCCTTACATATGGGAGTTTCCAGGGATGGAGGGACACACATGTTGTTGGTTATCTCTGTTTCTGTGGGATGCATTCCCTCCCATAGGAGAGGATGCACGGGCTGGGTCTTCTATTGTAGCAGTAGAGGTGAGATGTTTCACCGGTGGACTGAGTTCATTAATGGCGGATTCAGCAAAGTTTATAATCTTCTGGATCTGATTGGAGATGTATTGCACATGCTCTCCTGTGCCAAGACGTTTGTTGCGGTTGTTCACGCAGTAACCTTTAAACTTGTCAGCGATTTTGTATGCATTGTCCAAAAACACTGATAGCATGTTAGAGTCCATGGTGCACCATTAATACATGCAGAAGTAATCACAAAATTTGTCAGTGATACAGAGAGAATTTTAACTACAAAATGATATAACATGCGATTGCCAGCAAACAGTAGCTTAGCAACAACCGGCAAAGTAAGAAACCGAATTAGGATCAGGTAGAAGGGTACAAAAAACCGCTATATAGAACAAATTTAGTAATACCAGGAAAAAGTACAAATTTTTACGTTACCGATGATATATGGCTCGTTCAAAGCAATCCGGAAGCAACACTCCAAGGAGCAGGACAAGCGACCAAATTAGGGTTGGTTAGGGGAGATCACACGATCACATGGCGAGATCAATGACCTCTGACCCTTTGTTAATATTTGTCGCGATTACAAAAAAAAATCAGAAGCCAAAAAATTAATACAATAACAAGGGCAATGTTATCTAATAGCACGCCAAAATCAGTGCCAATGGCCAAATAGAACAGCCAAGAAAGAATGGCCGAAAGTTGGCCAGTGATGGTCAGGGTTATTAAGTAACTAATAGATAAAAGTTGACAAATAAGGTATCAAACAGACCAGAATTAAGAGACGAGAACAGTGGAATAAACATCAGAAACCAATGACACAAAATTCCCGCGAAAAAGCCATCCGTTATAAAGCCATGTGGTTGTGCCCAAGAAACTGTTGTAACTATCGAAGAAATAGTCGGAGAAGAAAAAGTTAAATGGCATTCGAAAGAGCTCGATTTAAGCTTTAAAATGACATATAAAACACTCACCAACATTGTGTTAATCCGGAAAAAACGCAATTCGAATGTGAAGCACAAACACACGCACATCTAAACACAGTTGCCCCACACCTCAATCTTGTAAATGGAGATAGCCTTTAACCACCTTACATGCTCAGGGTGAGGTGAAGAGACAATGAGCCTCGCTTGGTTGAAAGCCGCCTCGATGTCATGATCGACCATGTAAACCACAAGAGTGGTAGAGTTCCTCCCATGCAGAATGTCTGCATTGTGTTCACGTAATCTGATTCCCAATGATTGTTTGGTTGAACCAATGTACACAAGGTTCCTGTCACACCTGTGGTCCTTAAGCAGTATAGAGTAAATGCCTGGGAGTCTGTTGGAATCGGGAATCCTTCTTGTTATGGAGAATGTCCAAGATGGTCAGACATCTTCTGTATGCGATGTTAATGCGGCATTTATTGGCGATTTCCTTGTATAACGAAGCCATGTATGGATTATAGGTGATGGGTACCTATGTCTTATCCTCTGAAGGGTTGACGTTACGTAAGCTGATGGCGTATGTACGTATGGAGGGGTGGTAATGTTTAATTAATCCATTGATTAGCTTATGGTACCCATGGACGGTCGCTAGGTGTTTAATATGCATTAATTCGATGGCAAGTGCAGCAGTAGTGGGCAAATCAGAAAATGTCCTCCTGATTAACATATTGAATGCAGCATTCTTGTATTGGAATGGGTCACATGACCCAACCAGGATGTAAAGGGAGGCCGTACTTGGTTTACGGTAAACTGAGGTGTGGATAGACGACCCTTCAATCTTGATGTTAAGGACTAAAAAGTGGACCTCCATATAGTTAGCCTGTTCTATTTCTACGGTTAATCCATAAGGATTGTCATTAACTGATTCCACAAATGCCTTCACATCAGGTATATTTTTCCACAGGATGATGATGTCGTCAATGTATCTTTTATATAAAATGATATTAGGGAGAAACCTTGTGCTCAATTGCCTGACGACCCTCACATAAGTCTCCAGCCACTGGGCTCCCCATAGGGACTCCTCTTTTATGCATGTAAACAATTCCATTAAACTTAAAAAACAAGTCATAACATAACAGGTGGGCTATCTCCAGTGCCTGTTGGTGCAAGGTGTGATCTCCAACAACTCCAAAGAGAAGGTCTCTGAGGGCGCAAAACACTTGAGGGAGCTCCAGTGAGGGGTATAAAGACTTAAAATCCAACAAAGTGATAAATTGTGGAGGAGACAGAAGATCCTTTAGGAGTGAAATGAGATCCACGGAGTTAGTGATGATGTATGAGTACCCCTCTAGGAGAGGGCTATCAATGAGTGGGCGGCCATCTCCAATTTGTGTAGGGGGCTCTAGCTTTATTCCCCAATCCCAACAGAGTCCCAGGCGCTTACTCTATACTGCTTAAGGACCACAGGTGTGACAGGAGCCTTGTGTACATCAGTTTAACTAAACGATCATTGGGAATCAGAATATGTGAATGCAATGCAGACATTCTGCATGGGAGGAACTCTACCACTCTTGCAGTTTATGCGGCCGATCCTGACATCGAGGCTCATCATCTCTTCGCCTCACCCTGAGCACCTAAGGTGTTTGGAGGCTATCTCCATTTACAAATCTAGCCACTCCACCACCTGCATAAATTATAGAGAGGAGCTCAATCTGTTCGTCACCTGGCAGGCCCCCATCGACACGGACCTTTAATCGTCGTTTACATGCAGTGCATTTGCGTGTCCAATTCTATGTTTTAAAATTGCAAGTCGGTTCGATTTTGTTTAAATATTGATATTCTTGTTAGGTGTATTAAATACTCGGTTCAGATGTCACGCCAACAGTTAACTTAATCAAAAACTTCATTAAGAAAACTATTCATTAATTCTACACCCCTTTCCCGCACCTCCTATATGAATCAAGGCGCATACGTGTTGGCCTCTTTATGTGCGTTTTATTTTTATATGTTATGCATGTTTTATGTATTTTAAGTTATGTCACGATTTTATATTTAAAATTTTAATGTAAACTTGCACTTATGGCTCTATTCTGATCGGCTTCTATGCTGTATGTTAAGGCGCATGCGTGCAAAAATTTTATACGCATTTACAAAATGTTTTTAATTCAAAATCTAAAATTTACTTGTTCTTAATAGCCATTCCAGTTGGCTTTTATGTTATACATATTAAGGAGCACACGCGCCAATCTTTCGCATTTACAAAATAATTAATAGCCATTCCAATCGGGCTTTATTTGTCTTTATTTGTTTAAAACGCATGCGCACCAATTTTAAATATTTATTTCTAAAATTCAAATCTTATTTATAATAATATTTCAAACATGGCTAAAATTGTTAATATTTAAATTTAAATGTTCTGTTCGAATTCTCTATTCGATTCTGAATTGTCTGAAGACGACGTACATATTTACGTTGAAAGCGCTTGCAAGATTAAAATATTTCTTCTAATTTTATTTAACGCCT
This sequence comes from Centruroides sculpturatus, assembly GCF_000671375.1. NCBI lineage: Eukaryota > Metazoa > Arthropoda > Arachnida > Scorpiones > Buthidae > Centruroides > Centruroides sculpturatus. The sequence continues at coordinate 147,314 of NW_019384517.1, forward strand.
CATAGTCTGAAGTTTCTTAATGAAGTTTTTGATTAAATATTGATATTCTATGTTTTGTTCTACATTCCATCACTTTTTTTGTCTTAAGAAGAACTAGTAAGGTTTGAAAATATTTACGATTTTTATTCGTCTTTTCTCCAACATCGGTAACTGGTTCAGGCACGTGTTGATTTTGTTCCAGTGTTTTCTGAATGTAGAAGTTTAATGTTAATGAATCATGTGTTGTCCTTTTTCATTATATTTCCATTGGCATTATTACTTTTGGATGTTGTCAAAAAAATAAAAGATAACTTTTTCATACACTTTTGTATTAATAGCAGACATTTCAAAATTTTTATAATATATATATTTTTTCTTTTGTGCAATTCATTTCTTAAGACACAAGCCCTGGTGAGTGTTTTGTTTACTTTAAATTTTATAAGCATTTATTATTTACAGATTTTAGTAATAAAGTGATTATATAAATATTTTTATTCTAATAATCTATTTTTATTTCTATAATATATATCTTAATTTTAGTTAGACTCAGCACAACTTTTTATTACAATCCAGTGCTGGACAGATGAAATATGTTTAAAACATTTTTTCACTTAAATTGTACTTGATTTCAATTTAAAAAAATAAAATGAAATTGATATATTTGGAGAAGTTTAAAAACAAATTGATTTGAAACATTTTCAGCAACTGAACAAACATTAAAAGAAAAAAGTTGTTACGAAGTAACTTACATATTTTTCATATAACTTACATATTTTTCATATAACTTACATATTATATATATTCACATATTTTTGCTTACCTTGAGTTTTGCTTTTTAGTAGAAATGGCTAAAAAGTGCACAAAGTATGTACAGAAATACGTTATTACAGGACCACCTATATTGGACGACCACCTGTCTAAAAGACCACTTTTTGAGGAACCGTGGGTGGTCGCTGTTGACAGGTTTTACTGTACTTATTTTATTCATTTTATCTATTTTCGAAAGCTTTGTTTGGAAAAAAAATTTATTTGAGATTGGATTGTGTCTGCCTGAGGACGACATTTTATTGTACGTCGAAAGCGCTTGCAAATATAGTGATATTTATATGTAATTAACGCCTGTGTGATAATTTGTGTTAATATAAGAAAATTAACAAGACATACATGTTATGCCATACATTATATTTTAAATGTGTACTATTAATGGCCTGTTTAATGGGTCAGAAACATTTTCAATTAAAATATTGAGTCACTATTAATGATTTTGCTTATAGTATTTAATAATTTTTGTACAAATTTTGTAAATGTTTTGTGCTATCTATTTCTAGGAAATTTTTAAAATGAATATTAAATATATTTGGAACAATTACAAGGTGCAATAAAAAAGAAACTAGATTTAGTTTATAAAAATTTTAATATTTAACTAATTTAAATGTGGCTGTCATTCCTGTCAAATTAGTCTGCTGCATTTATGTATCAATCCCAACATTTCTGCCAAGTTTCAAATGCCTCTTGGAAGACTTTTTTTAAATTTTGAAGCACATGTTATAATTTGGACTAGATAGATCTCCTTGACACACTCAAAATGCTTTCGCTTGAGCTTCAATTCTATTGTAGAGAATAAAAACAAATTACAAGGAATACAGGCATATGTTGAGGGAAATAGGTCATTTTTCCCCATTGTATCAGGTCTTCTAATTGATGGAAAGGGACGTTTTGAAAGACTATCATACAATTAATTCTGTAAGGAGTGTTGGAAAATTCTGTTCTTTGCCTCACTCAGTAGTACAATAAATTACCTAATACAAGCTAAAGTAGTCTGATAAACAAAAATTATGATGGTGGGAGAATATCCTTTCCCTTCTTGAAAAAGTTGCAGTAGATGTTCATGACAAGGGGCTGAATCTGGTGGGTGGTAAAGGCTGTCTTGTACATGTTTTTTGCAAAAACACAATGTTTTGAAAGCTGTACATGGGGAGTGTTGTCATTATAGAGGAGCCAGATTTGATTGCACTACAGTTTTGGTTTTTTGTAGTGAATGTTTTAATGAAATAGCCTCAAAAAATCTCAGTAAAAGTCTGATTTCATTGTCTGACTGGAGGAACAAATTCCCAGCCACAATCTCCTTATGATTGAGAATAATAATCAACATGCTCTTTGTTGCATTTCTGACTTGCCTCTGCTCTCTTGTGTCTCAGAGATTGTGGTCTTACTTGAGACTCGGTTTCCATGGACCTCTTGATGCATTTTAAGCATCTCTGTGGCACAATTTCCAAATTTAATGCAAAATTTAATATGTGTGCTTTGTTCAATTTACAAACCATTTGCTGTATTCTTTAATCATATCAGAACACTAACACATTACAAAATTTATATACGAGGGCTGTTCGGAAAGTTCACGGCCTTGCCTATATGCGGCGCTGCGATCAATTTAATTTTTGGCAGAAATAATTCAGCAATCCTTGCTAAAGATACGATACCAATTTCCGCTTGATTTGTCAAAAAGTTTTGCCATGACAGCTTAGCAGATAGTCAGTGTGCACATGCTTTGTCAAAAATGGAGAAGACGGAGACTTGTGCGGTCATAAAATACCTGACGAAAAAAGGATTGACCCCATCTCAAATCAAAGCTGACATGGATGAAGTTTTAGGAGAGTCTGCTCCTTCATACACTACTGTGAAAAAATGGACAGCCCTTTTTAAATCTGGCAGAGAAAGTGTGGAAGATGACCCTCGCAGCGGACGGCCATCAACTGCTGTCACTGAAGAAAACATCGACAAAGTTCACGATTTGGTATTAGCAGATCGCCGTTTGAAAACGCGTGAGATAGCTGAGACAACAGGCATCTCTGTCGACCAAGTGCACCACATCCTAACCGAAGATTTGGGTATGACAAAGGTCTCAGCAAGGTGGGTGCCACATCTGCTGACCGCCGAGCAAAAACGTGTTCGCACTTTGATGTCAAAGGAGTGTTTGGACTTCTACCAGGAAAACCCACAGGATTTCTTGCGTCGGTTTGTGACTACTGACGAAACGTGGATCCATTACTACACTCCTGAAACAAAAGAACAGTCGAAGCAATGGAAACACCACAGTTTGCCACCACCAAAGAAGGCAAAGACAGTTCCATCAGCGGGTAAAGGGATGGCCTCAGTTTTTTGGGATGCTAAAGGCATCATCTTTATTGACTACCTAGAAAGAGGAAAGACCATCAATGCTGTCTATTACTGTGAACTTTTGGAAAAACTGAAGAAAGAAATTGAAGAAAAGAGGCCACACTTGAAGAAGAAAAAAGTTCTGTTCCACCATGATAATGCACCTGCACATTCTGCCAGAATCACTGAACAAAAGATAAACAAACTTCGCTTCCAATCAGTTCCACATTCACCATACTCACCTGATTTGGCCCCAGTGACTTCCACCTTTTTCCAAACCTAAAAAAATTCTTGGCTGGAAAGAGATTCCACTCAAATGACGAAGTCATCTCTGAAGTGAACGAGTATTTTGCACACCTTGACAAATTGACCTATTGTGATGGCATAAAAAAGCTAGAACATCGCTGGAATAAGTGCATTGCTAACAGAGGAGATTACATTGAAAAATAAAAAAAGTTTTAACATTATTTTGTTTGTTTTTCTATGTGAGGCTGCGAACTTTCTGAACAGCCCTCGTATATATATATATATATATATATATATATTATACTATTATATTGTATTTAAATTTATGGGCTTATCACACATATGAGACACTATTATACTGATTTACAATAGTACATATAATTTAGACCATTTTTATTTAATAACATATCCCCAAAAAGCATTTCAGCTATCTTTGCTTAGCCCTCTTCAGTTGGATATAGGTCTAAAATACAGGAAAACGTTTTGAGATAATACAGAACTGTAACTTGCTTCTAAAAATGCTAAAAATGCTTCTAAAATTGACAAAATTAGTTAAAATATGGTCTTTACTACAATTAAAAGAATACAGTGGTACCTCAGGTTACGAACGCCCCAGCATACGAAATTTTCAGGATACGACATGAAATTCGAACATATTTTTGCTCCACGATACGAACAAAAACTCACCATACGACGTTACATTAGTTCGCATTTTTCATTTGTTTTTCTTACTACAGTTATTTTTTTAAATGTATTACTTGGCTTTAATTTGAGTATGTTTTTCGCGTTGGAACGAATTATTTGGTTTTACATGTAATCGTATGGGAAAAGATGATCCACCTTACGACATTTTCATGATACGATCTCAGTTTCGGAACGGATTAATTTCATATCCTGAGGTACCACTGTATTAGAATTTGGCACCAATCACATTTAACCAAACTAAACCATCAATACATGTACAAACTATGTTAACATTCTGTGTGTTTTATAAGTGCAATGTAGCGTAATAACAATCAGTTGGCATGATTCATTTCTTTATTTCAATTTTGTGCCAAGTGATCATTATTACGCTACATTGCGCTTATAAAACAAATAAAAAATACGATCCGGTTTCAAAATATGGAAGAAACATTCTATGTGTTAGATATACTGTATAGTACATAATAAAAAAAAAATGCCACACCGTCCAGAATGATCTTCACTTATATGTATATTATAATTCACAATATCTAAAAATTTTAAGTTGTAGAATATTCATAGATGTTATTCTGGTGTTCATCTATACATTGTGATAAACATATTCCAAAGGTGACATTTGGGTGATGTAAACCTTTACCAAATATAAATTAATTTAATTTACTGAATATACACATAATATAACAATTATTGTGCATATTTTACCTCATTAAACTATTGTATACACTTAATTATTTGAACACCTTACTTCTATAGTAATATAATCTATGTACAACATAATTCTAATGTTCTTTTAATTGTAGTAAAGGCCATATTTTAACTGGTTTTGTCAATTTTAAAAACATTTTTATGCAAGTTGATGTTACAGTTCTGTATTATCTCAAAACATTTTCCTGTATTTTAGACCTATATCCAACTGAAGAGGGCTAAGCAAAGATAGCCAAAATGCATTTTGGGATATGTTATTAAATAAAAATGGTCTAAATTGTATGTACTATTGTAAATTAGTATAATAGTGTCTCATATGTGAGATAAGTCTGTAATTCATTGATAAATACAATATAATAGTATAATATATATATAATAAATATAATTGGGCAAGAAGTGGTTTAATTACAAAATTGCTAGTAGCAAGCATTCTACTCTGGTTTGAAAATAGCAGACTGCACACAAATGTCTAAGGCAGTGATCCTTGATATCAGAAAGGCTGTACTCTATGCTATTGCCAAACAGTGGGAAAAGTCCATTTTATTTCTGATTGCACCACATAGATATTGGGTATTTTATATAAATATTATATTTAATTTTTATGCAGTAATAACTGAAGCTGCTATGAACAATAATTGAACTGTAGTGAATTTTTCAGTTAGTAATTATTTTTTGCTGATAAAAAATAGTATAGTACCTTATTATTTTTTGTCATATGAATAGTATTTAGATAGAATTTTATGTAATACCAAAATAGAGTATTAATTTTTTAACACACATATTCAAAAATTTATTAACTGAACATTTCTAAAAGATATAAAACAAAATTTGTAGAAATTTATTATTTTGATATTTCTTCTTAACATATTTTTCAAACTGATCATTTTATATTTCTTCATATATACAGTATATAAGTGTACAGTCGACCCCCCCTATAATGCGGTAGATGCGTTCCATGTTATACGAATTTCACGTTGTAGGAATCCTTAAATACATGAGCCAATCACAGCCCGGCACGTGTGGAGTTTACGGACTACGGCTGTTTGAAAGGTTTTCTTCCATAAAATTAATCAATTCTAGACTAATTTGACTCAACATTTCCAAAACACATATAATTTTTTGGGAATAATCTGTATAAACTATGCTATAAACAACAAAATTGTAGGATTACTTACCGAGTGTGCACCGTTCGACGTCACCATTGCTTAAGCTTGTTTTCATCACAGAGCAGCGCACCAAATGGCGGGCGTGTTTTCTGATAAGTTATTTTTCTGCAAAAAATTTGTTGAACTTTGGAGACACCATTAATAGAAATAATTTTTATGGCCGTTGAATAAGAAATGTTTTTTTCACAAGAAATGTATAAAATTACAGTACTGTATTAGATTTACAGTACCTAATTTATATACTGTACAGACGACAGTAAACTCAACTTACCCGCCTAAACTCTCCGTAGCGTGTAAGTAGTTCAGCTGCTCGTCTACTATTGGTCCAGATTGGACCATTTCTGTTGCGACACGAGTTGGCGATGACATTTTACCGCATTTTACGAGTCTCTCTTAGCGTCTTTATATGAATACGGTCGCAATTTTTTTGCCGCGATATACGAATCCGCATTATATGAACCTGCATTATAGGGGGTCTACTGTACTTTCCACTTGCTATAAGCTTTGCAGCTTTTTATAATAAAGTTGCTGAAACATTTGAAGGATATTTTTGTTTTAATTTATCAAAATAATTTTTTGAGAACACATTTTTCTTAACATTAATACAGTTTTACATAGTATGTGTGAGGGTTGGACCTAACAAAATTAAGGGAAAATGTTTTTTCCTTCTTTCGAAAGTTTTTTAACTTACAACAGGAGAATGATCACATTTCCTTCTTCTTGAGTCAGTTCCTTCCCCGAGGACTCATAGAATGTGTCACGGGGAAGTAAACAAAAAAATTTGCGATTGGCAAAAAACAATAACGTGATTGGGGAGATAAATAGATTGAAATGAAAGACAAAGGGGAGTGGAGGGCCAGAGAAAAAAAAGATTTGGTTTAGAAGAGTGTTGACACTAAGAAAGGATGACGAGGTTTGAACCCAACCCACAGACGGCTCCAGGAGAATCTCTACTGGTCTAAGTTACGTCGCTCCATACAAGCTACGTTAGAGGTACGAAAATGAATATTGTAAACTTGTTCTCAACGCATATAAGGTCGATAGAATCTTGTTGTTAGTTATGTTATTTAAGTTGTTATCTAATAAATTTTTGTTTTATTGTTAAATGGAGTCCTTTGCTCGTGTATCATCAATGCCTTAACGACAGCCCCTCTCTGTCCCTCCACTCGACCTGACAAAAAGAATCCTGACGCTTTGGGATAGTAAAAATAGACAAGCCATCCACTGACAAGTGGGCAGTTTTTACCAAACTGTTGCTGACAAAAAGAGGTACTACCTCATCATATCTCCGATGACCCAAATATGTGTTTATTGTAACATTAGTACTATTGTAAATTTAGAAACATATAAAATGCTTCTGTAACTGTAACTATTCAGTTTCTGAAAAAGAAAATAATGATGCAACTTTATTTTAAATTCATGCTAAAATAAATAAATGAAATTGATGAAGCATCATAATACTTCATGCAAAATGATTTTTGTTTTTCCAACTTAAATATTTGAATTTATAGAACTATGATATTTTTCACACAACAACAAATAGAATTAATTAATTTCTCCTATATGTATAAAATACACAGTGCACTGAAGAGCCAAAACATTATGACCACTCTCATATTATGCAATTGAATGAAACTGAAGGACTAGCACAGCACTTGCCTATATGAAAAACAGTATAAATAAAACATGCTAAGCAGCAACATCCTGTTTAAATAATTTATTACAATCTGTGCATAATGTGGCCCCTACTCTATCTAACTGAATCCACATTCTTTGCCTTGTATGAAAATTAACATCTTCAGATGACCTGAAGCTGCCCACAAATTTTTGTATCAGTTCATTATTTTAAGAAAAAGAATGATTCCATCAAATAATAGTTTCACAATGAGTTTTTTTTTTTTTTTAGCATTTTTCTTCCTTTTCTTCCAATGAACTTCACAGATATCCACAGACTCATGCACTTGTAATGTAGCAGCTGTATAAAAGTTCAAATGCTCATAACTACTGCAAGGTAATATCTTAGAAAAAAATGTTTTAGTTAGCAGTTTGTTTTTGATGAAGAATCATAATATGCAATAAAAATTGGGTGTTCCCATTTAAGAAAATGAAGTTTACCCCATTTTCACTGAATATAGTACAATCTATGATGAAACCAACATCTTGTGGCACCCTTAACATTTTTGTTCAATAATTTTTTTGTAGATTTGCATATTTTTCAAGTTATTCCAATGGATTGATTAAAATCAACAACACTGTATATCTGCTACTGAAATGAGTAAAAAATGTTAAATTTAAGATCTTTAGCAAATTATCTAATTTGTTTCTACTTATAAATGTTAACATTCTATTGAATCAATTCTGAAAATTTTTTGCAAAATAAATATTCTGATTGCATTTCCATATCTCAATAGATTAGATTTTGTTTTAGATAACATGATTAGATATTTTGTCAGAAATATTAATACAAACATCTTATTACTTTTTTCTAATGACTTTATATTTCTAAATTTGCATTCTTAAGCACAAGACAAAGTGCAGTCATCTCTTACTGACATATACTATAAGAAGTTAATTTAGACAACTAAAGATGGTATTACAACTAAAGATCTGTAAACAGATCTTTAGTTGTATACTATCTTAATGTAATAAAATTAACTCTCAATTCTTATAATTGCTTTCAAGAAAGGTAGTATGAAAGTTCAAATTGATACACAATTATTAATGTCTTCTTCAATAGTTATTATCAATTGTAATCAAGAAATCTCGTGTAGTACATTTTTTTAAGAGTAATAGAACTTTTGATCCACTCTATTAAAAAAAACTGAAATAAGTTTACAATGCCATGCATGTCTACAAGCTGATTAAATTGATTTCAAAAAATTTTTGATAAGAATAATGTTAACATTATATATATACTGTATATAAAAATTAACAATAACTTAATAAATATAACAAATATTGTGCATATGTAATTAAATGGCTATGTATGTTGTTACTGCATGAAATTTGTGATATATTGGATAGTGTGCACACATTTTTTATAGCTTATTCAGGTATCCTTGAATCTGTGTTTGTAAATTTTGATGCTCTCCATGTATTTAATGAGGGTCAGTGATATTTTTTTATGATTGATGTTTTATTCCGTAAAGCCACATTGTCCTGTTGAGATGCAATATCTGAAAATATGGATGAAAAGTTTCTCACATCTCATTGTTGTTGTTTTATCCTAATTAGAAGTGTTTTGAAGTTCTCTGTCTATACAATTGCATTCTCAGTCAAATTATTAATCTCTGAGAGTGACAGAATTCCAAGAATGGTGTTATATTTTTTATCCATTAAGTAAACATCTTGAAAACTGGATGAAGTTCAAATTAACACACCAACACTGAAAAAGTCAGAAAAACATACCCTTTAATGGACAAACTAATGTTCTCAGTCATGTTAAATGGTCATCGTCAGGTCATTATCCACTAAGGATAGTGACTAAGTTTTTGACTACTTATTCCAAGTCTTTGGCTTCCAGTTTGTAATGATTAGTTCTTGACAAAAGTGGCTTTTCTATTTTCATATTAAATAAATAAATTATTTAGATGTGGCTCAACCATCTTCTTAATAAAGAAATTACTTAGAGAAATATTTTGCTACACACTTAGAACATACAAAGTTATCTAGGAAACTGACAAACCAACTTAGAAGAATAGGAAGGCAATGAAAGATGAAGATAAAAATTAAAAGTCTTTTTCCAGTTAGAACATTATTATTATTTTTTAAACAATATTGTCTAGGAACAATATTGTTCTGTTCTCAGAGAGCTAATAAGAAAAATTATAAAATATTTTATTAAAGTAGGAATGTTTTAATTTTTTACACTGAGTAGAGTACACAATAGGTAACAAAGTATAAAATATTATTTAAGATATTAAAATCACAAATTAAACATAATGCAGAGCATAACAATTATTTTTAACAAATGATTTTGATGTTACCAAAGCCAAAACTGGCCAAAAATGCCACTGCATGATAGCTTGAATTTTTTTCTTTGTTAGTTGAAGAATGTATAAAAGAGAGCTCTTTTAAAGATGAATGTCTGAAAGTTAAGGATTGCCTGTATATAATAAACTAGCAGACCCCGCCACGAGTTGTTATGGCTCAAAATGTATCTATTATAAATTTATAACATTTCCCCGTAGGTGGAATTTTTCGAAAAATTTCTTCTTAGTGTACATTCTCTTGACGTACCCTATTAAAACGCAATCAAAAACGCAAAAACCCACATCTAAAATAGTATAATAGAAGCATAGTTCTTTACCGTAAGCCTTAATTCTAACCATCTCCCTTCAGTTGGGTCGAATTTCGACATGTATATTATATAAAAACACGTGCGTTTTCGAATGCAGCGTTATGTCAAAATTTCAAAGGCATAGGTAGGAACAAACGAACATTACATTTTCATTTATATAAATAGATAGAAGATGATCTGCTTTAGTTCATTTTCACAGAAAAGCATAATGCCTCACAGAAAAGCAAACTTAGGGTGTCGTACTCATACCGCCATCTGTTGGACATAAAAGCCTTAACCTAGATTATATATTTTAATTTATATGAATGTTTAACGGAATAATATACAGCCTATGTCCACCCTGAAGTTCCATTCCAAATATTGGTGAAAGAATTTTTGAAATTGGATGAGTAGTTTCGGAGATTACCTGCTGCATACAAACTTATTTTCTTACTTACATACTTACAAACATTACCTCTTTATAATATTAGTATAGATGGATATACTTTAATGAATTATTTTAAAATTACATTATAAAAATTATTGCTTTATAGCTCAACAGTTTGAAGAAGCAATGACAAATGAAGAAAAAGCAAAACTTTATGAAGCAATTGGTTATCAAGAAAATGCTGTTCCAGCAGAATATCCAAAAGAAGTATTAATATTAATTATTATTATTATTATTATTATTTTTTTTTTAATGTTTAAAATTTATGTACAAATTATTTTTAAAAAGTATTCATGTAAATAACAAAGAAATATTTTAAAAAAAATTGAGATGCAAAGAAAAAGATTGAGTTTCAAATATAAACTTTTAAAAGAACACAAGATACTTGATTATTTAATCAGTTACAGATTCAAATTTAATTGATAAAGGTAATTTGATATGAGATATTGGATAAGAATTATAATGAATATCAGCTATCAAAAGCTCAAAACTTCAAGAAATAAAACTATAGCTTGATGGATGAAAAAAATAATGAAGAAAAATTAATTTCTTCAAAATTTTGTTTTGAAATTTAGTTTTAATATTCTGAAGTTGAAAGAGAATTAGATTTAGACTATTTAATTTTAAAAAATGTTTTCAAAATTTATAAGTTAATTTTTTATATGACTATTATTATCAATAAGACACAGTGCTAATTATTTTTCAGGAAATAAATGTATTATTTGATAAATTGTTTTTTGAAACCTATTACAGTGGTACCTCAGGATACGAATGCCCCAGCATACGAAATTTTCAGGATACGACATGAAATTTGAACATATTTTTGCTCCACGATACGAACAAAAACTCACCATACGACGTTACATTATTTCGCAGCGCCATTTTTTATTCACTGCTGTTCATTGGTCTCAGTCTGCATGTTTGCTTCGTCATGGCAGGATTTTGCTCAATAAAGGAAATCTTGAGATATTATTAGAAAGTGACTAATTTTATTGAAAAGAAACATCCGAAAAGGTTCACACTGGCCGTATTGCTGCTCAGAGTAATGACATTTGCCTTTTAGAAACGTTTTAAAAAGTCGGCAAAGCCAAACCTCTTTGGATAGATGTTTTACCAAGCGACCTCTATCCAGTGAAAGTGCTGGTGGAANATATATATATATATATATATATATATATAAAACAACAATTTTTTAAATCTTTTCTAAGTTATTTTTAAGTTATTGTTACATTATGTTATGTAAGTTAAGTTTTAGTATCATTTCCCTTCTCCCTCTCTTCCGCCACCAGTTTACACCTCCACTGTCGTCTATCCTCAAAGATGAAGTGCAAATAAAACTACATTTTTTTAATCAATTATTATTCTGTTATGGTTATTTATACATTTACAACTACAAAATGCTTTTTTAGTGTTTTCCTTACTACAGTTATTTTTTTTTTTAATGTACTACTTAGCTTTAATTTGAGTGTGTTTTTCGTGTTGGAACGAATTATTTGGTTTTACATGTAATCGTATGGGAAAAAATGATTCACCTTACGACATTTTCATGATACGATCTCAGTTTCGGAATGGATTAATTTCGTATTCTGAGATACCACTGTATATCTCATTAACAGTTCCAAACTTAACAGTGACATTGAATATTAAATGTAAAAAATGTAGAATAACTACCATTCAAATAATAAAAATTTGAAATAATTTATAAACATTTTGAGATGATCCAAACTCAATGATCAGCACTTTTTGTATAGAAAACAAAAAATAAGTAGATCATAACTGTCTGTTGAGAATAATTTGAACATAAGACTTTTAATATTTTAAATGACATGAACTAAAAAATTAAAAAATATGGCACACCACTTAACAAAGAAAAACTTGAAATTCCAGTAAATATCTTAATCAAAATGTTAAATTTGACAAACATTTTCAATCTTACTAGAGATTTGCATCAGGTTAAATTCAGTGTTCCATTTTGGAATACTTCATGGAATATGACATATTATGAATTTTAAAACATAGATAGATAAATACAATATATTTGTTTTTATTTATAACATCTAAAATGTATGGAAAAAGGAATAATTAAATATATTATTATGGATTAAAAAATTCATGCATATGAGGTTATAAAGTAAGTAAAAATAAGAAAAATACATGACAATATGTGGGATGATGTTATATAAATAAACACTTGAGAAAAAAAGCGGGTGGGAGCTTTATGGTGCATTGTCAGACAATGAAATAAAGTTTGGTTCAGAGAATCTGATTTCCACATCAAACCAAACTTTATACTACTATCATTGCATCATTCCGTTTATTCACTGCATTTTTTAGTTCAGCTCTTCTCCAGTACTGTGTTTGTCTTTCCTTTTTTAAATTCTTCCTTATTTTTAAATCTGTGTGTGTGAAACAACTATGAGACTAAATTTAAGATTGCTACAGAAAGATCCTCACATTTGATTTTATAAGCAATTTTAAAAGCCTAAAAATAAAGGCCTGAAGGATCTACGAAATGCCAGTAGATCCTTCAGGCCTTTATTTTTAGGCTTTTAAAATTGCTTATAAAATCAAATGTGAGGATATTTCTGTAGCAATCTTAATTTTAGTCTTATTTGAAAGTGCAGTGTTAACAATTTATTTATTTACACATAGGTTAAACAAATGAATGTTGGTATTTACATTAATAGCTAAACTACTAATTAACATAATTTAATTGTTACATCTTGTGCAATAACTTTATTTTTGTGTTTTTTTGATGTGTTAATTTACATCGTTTATTATAAACATTAAGTCTCATGTTTAAATTATTCTTAACATCAGATTGTTTCACTTTTTGTGCTCTGTACTAAAAATGTTGATCATTAGATTTGAATCATCTCACAATTAGAATGTTTATAAAACTTTTTTATATATATTGAAATTTCTTTAACCTATATTACTACTGTTATAAAATACAATGCATTGGATTGTTCTAGTATTATTTTTGTATATTTTGATATAGATTTAAGTTTGATGATGATGATGCATTATTTGAAAATGTTTAGAAGAAAGAGAATATTACAATACATTTTAACACTGACTAGTTGTGTAATTTTTCTAATAAAATTTTATGCATAAATAATTTATTGATTATCAGATAGAAAATAGTAATAAAAAAAAGCTTCTTGTGAGATAAAATTAGATCCCATTATATATTTATGTCTAGTCTTGATAAAAATTTTATTACTACTGCTTGTATAAGTTTTGGCTTTACAGAAAATTTTACTGGTTATGTAAGAGATAAGTATTAGCCTAAGTTTGTGTTAGTCCTATTATTGTCTTTATAGAGAGTAAATGATGATAGATAATGATGAGATATTACAAAATTAATCAATTTTAATATACTGTATACCAAAGGAAAGCAAAAGTCTTAACAGGAGTAATATAAATGAAAAACATTACTATACCAGCTCTATTTGAAAAGAAGAGGTATTTGATGAATAATGATGATCAATAATCCAAGGAAAATGTAAAAAAATAGTTAACAAAAAATAAGCAAAATCAAATATTTCGGCATATTCTTAAATACGAGGGTCGTTCAATAAGTCCTTAGAAAAAGATAGAAAAACAAATTATTTTAGGTAGATTTTTTTTTATTTTTCAACATAATTTCCTTTAAGCTCTATACACTTTTCCAAGCGTTTCTCCAACTTTTTTAAGCCATCTAAAAAGTAAGATTTTGGAAGGTCCTCAAAATAGGCATTTGTTTGGAAATGACTATCTCGTTTGACGTGAATCGTTGTCCACCAAGCCATTTTTTTAAATTTGGAAATAAAAAAAAGTCACTGGGGGCCAAATACGGTGGATGTGGTAATAATTCAAACTTTAATTCCGTGATTTTGGCCATCGATCCTCTTCCATCAAGACAATGCATGGGTGTGCACCCATGCATTGTCTTGATGGAAGAGGATCTTTTTCTTTTTCAAATGAGGACGTTTTTCCTTGATTTCTTTGCTCAACCGGTGCAATAATGATGCATAATACTCTCCAGTTATTGTTTTTCCTTTTTCCAAGTAATCGGTGTAGATGATTCCACGTGTATCCCAAAAAACTGTGGCCATCACCTTCCAGGCCGATTTCACTGTCTTCGCCTTCTTTGGAGCCCTTTCGCCTTCAAAAACCCACTGTTTTGACTGTTCTTTGGTCTCTGGAGTATAATAGTGTATCCATGTTTCGTCCACAGTTATGTATCGACGCAGAAACTCGTCAGGATTGTGACGAAAAAGTGCCAAAATTGCCTCAGAGTCGACCACACGATTACGTTTATTCTCCACTGAGAGCAAACGCGGCACCCATCTTGCCGAGATTTTTTTCACACCCAATTTTTCGTGCAAAATTGAAAACACTGTACCTTGTGATATGCCTGTGGCCTCAACTATTTCACGCACTTTGATTCGTCGATCACTCAAAACCATATCGTGGATTTTGTCAATCATTTCGGGAGTAGTCACTTCCACTGGACGTCCCGAACGATGTTCATCTTTTGTGGATGTACGACCACGTTTGAACTCATTTACCCAATTGTAAACAGTTGCAAACACAGGAGCAGATGTGCCATGAACTTCATCCAACTCAGCTTTGATCTCTTTTGGTGTTAAGCCTTTTAAATATAAGTGTTTAATCACCGCTCGAAACTCACTTTTTTCCATTTTTCTAAATAAACAAAAGTTTCTTGCTTCAATTGACAATAAAAATTAAACCATATGATGGATATGACTGAGATTTTCACAACTGTCTAGTGAGACATCATGCTTACAAAAAATGCGCCATTTTTGAGGCTACGAGCGCCATCTATTGGATTTTCTAAAAACGTATTGAACGACCCACGTACTAAAAATAATAGTAACACATTTTTCAAAATAATTATATTAAACAACAAACATGTTTAATAAGATAAGTTCTCATCTTATTGTATGATAAACTCCAATAAGCTAATAGATACATTTAATTATAAATTTATATGCTAATAAAGAATGAATAGTTGTGTTGAATAAAATGATTATTAAGTATGCATGTAGCAGTAAAATCTTTATTTATTTATTATTTCTTGGATTTTCCAGATATTGTCTGTATTAATAAATTTGCTTTATTTTAAACAAAATTTGCTGATTACAGATAATATAAATGTTCTCAAAGATTGTTATTCTGGACAATAATCAACATTAAAGTCATACATGAATGGGAATAGATCTTACAAATATCTTTTACAAGTAAAAGATATATTTTTTTGTATTATATTTTAGTAATTTAAAATAATTATTAAAGGATAAATATTTGTAAAAAATTTCAATCATGGGTTCAGAAATGATTCTTGTCTCTCATTTATTAAAAAATATTTAAATTGTCAGAGTAAGTTAATAGATATTTTAATTTTAAGCTTTCTAATTTAGTTTCTGAAAACCAAGCTAGAAAAAACTTTTATAACCTGTAAATATGAATGTTTTTCTAAAATCTCGAAATAATGCTGTTTTTTATAATAAATTTACTATATTTTACCATTCTTACATTTGGTTTTTAATTATTGAATATTTTATATATATATAATTTTTTTTATTTTAGTTTGTAGAGAACAAAATTACATTTCTACTCTGTAATCTTGTAATTGTTATTGATGATATGAGGTGAGATTTCTTAAATTTTTTAATAAGTTTTTTGTTTTTTAATGATTATTTTATAAACTCTGTATAAATTGTAATGAAGAAAGAATAATTAATTTTGTGTTTATTATTTGACATTTAAAAAAAAAATAAATTATTATTTATTGTTGAAAATAATTTTTTAAAATAACTTTGGTTAAGATAGAAATAAGTAGAATCTTAATTTATATATGTTATTATACTGTTTACAGCTACATATTTTATACAGAGTGTATCAGAATGACAATCCCCCAAATTTTTAAAAATTTGGGGGATTGTAGAGGATGAAATTTTGAACGCTTTGATATAAAGAACCTATAGCCGGAAATGAGATATAAAGTTACAGTAGAGCGTCATTTATCCGAAAGTTGGTTATCTGAAACATCGGTTATCCGAAAGAATTCCAGTCGGCAAATTTAAATTTTTGCTAGTGCTGTGGCGCTGCAATCTTTGGCTATATCTTGGGCTACTCCAATATTTTTTTTGTTGATGTGTGTGTTTTAGCTGGCAGCACTGGCACTTTTGTGAGAGGGTACTTAAGGACATGCCAAGATTTGAACAAATTTCAGCATGGGATAGATTAATATATTTTTTTTGTACATAATCGGTTATTTGAAAATAAGTTATTTGAACAACCCCAGTCCCCAATTGATTTGGATAAATGATGCTCTACTGTACTACAGCACTTTGCACATTCTGTGCGGTCGGTAACTGAATGAAACAGCAGAATACAGTATTTATGACAAGTTTTATTGACAAAACAGTAGAGTACAATCAAACTGTACATCAAATCAGTGGCTGCATTACTTTAGAGTAAATGTTCAATATGACAACCACCAACTTTGTTATATAATGTGCAATGATAAACCATGTTTTGTCTGACTCTGTAAGATGCCACACTCCCCTCTGATGGTATTAAATGCTGTAAAGATGCGCTCCGTAAGCTTATGAACTGTTCCTACAGTTGTTCCGTACACAAGGGACTCACATTGCAAGGGGTGACCTGAAGGATGACAAGCACTAACTACACAATGTCCTGTACACAGGCTCAGTTGTGTGTTTACAGTCTTTCATCCACAGCAATAACATGATGTCAATGGACAGAAGGGTAGCTACCAAAGTGAAGGGCGGTCAAGCACTTCCTACCGCTGTAGACACTTTAGTTCAAATTTCTGGCTATAGGTTCCTTGTATCAAAACGTTCAAAATTTCATTCTCTACAATCCCCCAAATTTTTAAAAAGTCATTCTGATATGCCCTGTAGAAAGTTGTATTGTTTTTGTTCTTGCATAGCTATCTTATTATTTAACTAGCAGATAAGCCCGGCGTTACTCAGGCAAAAAGTAAGGATAGCTAAGATTAAGATTATTATGTTATAGTCAATCTTACCCATTTTCAAAGAATGCAAGAATTAGATCCCCCTGTTAACAAACTAATTAGAGAATTTTTAGATGGGTTAAAAAATGTTCAATTTCTCACAAAAATGAAAAAACTGCATCTGCATTGCTTTCTCTTAACACTTCCATTGTTGACAGTTTCCCATGGGGGAATTGTTAACAACCTCACTCTTGTTGGTGGAATTTTGAAAAATCCTTTCTTAGTGTATATTCTCGTGACGTACTCTATTAAAATGCAATCAAAAATGTAAAAAACTGCATCTGCACCTGTAAATCTTGCATGTTGCTTTCTTTTAACACTTCCATTGTTAACACTTCCATTCTTAATACATTCATTGTTGATACTTCCATTGTTAACATTTCCATTGTCAAAGCCTTAACTTTGTCCCTCTCCCCTGGGGAATTTCAAAAAATCCTTTCTTAGTGTGTGTTCTCGTGACGTACCCTAAGTGTGTACCAAATTTCAACTTTCAACTCCTAACCATTTGGGCTCTGCACTGATTATTATTATCATCATCAATTCGTCTCGATTATATATAAAGATTAACTCTTTACAAGAAAAAAATATCTTAAAACATAAATATTTAGCTATCATATTAGAAAGATCTGCTTACAGTCATTTATTCTATTTTCATTTATTGTGTGATTTCATAAATTGGATTGTTATCATTTTCATTTTCTAGTTTTGTTTTTTATTAATTTCTGATATTTTCTTTACCATAAAAGTAATAGATGATTATTGTATAAATGACATTCATTTTAAATAAAACATACTGAAATGTAAATGTATATACATAGATTTAATTAAATTGAACTTTAAGATAACAAAAAACTAACGTTAACAACAAAAATTAAGAAATTAATGTTAACTTTTAGGAGTTGAATAAAATTTGTGAGAAAAAATTGCACAGCTTTAAAGATCTACTTCAGAGATTAAAAAGCTACACTTAAAAACATTTTAAACCCTTTAATGTTAGTTTATTCCTCATAAATGTAAGTATTTCAGCAGTATTATCACAGAAATTCATTAATATCAATTGCAAAAGTGTGATGATAAAACATAAAGTATTAAATATAATAAATCTGAAATAACATATGAGAGTCAATGTATAAACTGTATCTTAACAGAAAAAAATTGCTGTTACATTGGCCATTAAGACAGTTCAAAGCTGATATTAGAGAACATGTCCATATCTAATATGTACTTTATTTAATAGAAAAAAATATTTCAGTGGTTACAGAGATATTTTACTATCTCTTTTACAAAAGATTAAAAATCTATAGAAACTTCATCATTCTAACATAATACAGCTTGATTTTTGTGCCAAATATCAGATAAAAGGAAGGAAAACTCAGTACAGCATTAACAGTTTTTTATTATTGTTAGCACTTTCAATGAACTTCATTATAGTTTGATTTCATTTTATAGAAATTTGGTTTTCTTTCATTTCACAAATAATAATGGAAATTAATGATTGGATATGTTTATTATGAATCTTTTTGTCATAGTCAACTCTATTTATAATTAGAAAAAAACAAGTAATGATATGCTAAATTTTAATTAGATAAAAGATTTTTTGAGACTAAGTTCATCTCACTATCAGATCAACAATATAAGCTTCAATATTTATGAACAAAAAACAGAATATTTTTGAACATGATTAATGGACTTGAATATTATTTTCAGCTCCTAGTGCATTATACTTGTTTCTTTTTCTAATTTATTATGACAAAATTATTCCATTTTTTAATATCAATCAACTTTTATGATGGAAATAATAATTAAAAATTGTTTTTATTTTAGCAAAAAACAAGTCATGAAGCTTCAATTACAAAAAGTTTCTACAGAAATAGAACAAAGACCTTCAGCAGAAGCAATAAAGTATGTAAACTTCAAGATTGTATATAATTAGTGAAAAAAATGAAATTCAACTTTTGAAATTAAATAGTTTATCTATGTTTGAATGTGTTTGAATAATTAAAAATATCATTTTCTTTAAAAAAACTAACTTGTTTATATGGCAATTTAAATAAATTTGTTTATTTCATATGGTATGAATGCACTGATAATCAATCTCAAAATAATCAGTATTATTAAATTATAAATAAATACAGTTTTAAAAGACACTACAATTTGTGCAATATTAACATTACAAAACTTTATATCAGAATGGTAATCCACAGATGGATGCATCAACTCTTGTTTATAAATTGACTGACCTGAAAAATGCTTTGTTACTAATTGACATTGGGTATTACACATTTTGTTTTAAATACCAAATTTCTCGAAATTCATGGAAAACCCAATAAAAAAAAAATATTACTGATATGAATAATATATAGTTTTTACTTTTCACTGATATAAAAAAATTAACTGTTACATTATCAGTTAAAAATGTGTTCAAAGTTAGAGCTATGTTGTGAGATGGTTTTTTTACACTTTCAGATGAAACATCTTGTAATATCAACAACAATGAATTGGATTTAATTAGAAATTGCTCACAGAACATTTCACAGGGAGAGTTAATAACCATCATAAATACAAAATATAAATGCTAAGAATATTTTTAAGAATATATTTGTAAATAAAATTAAGATTGGCTATTTTTCTGTTTCTTATTGGGATGTGCAAAGTGACAATCAGTCTTTCGTGGTTCCTGTAGTCCTTTTCTTGTATCCATGGGGTCTCTCAGCTGATGTTGAGAATA
Organism: Centruroides sculpturatus; assembly: GCF_000671375.1. Taxonomy (NCBI): domain Eukaryota; kingdom Metazoa; phylum Arthropoda; class Arachnida; order Scorpiones; family Buthidae; genus Centruroides; species Centruroides sculpturatus. Next base: position 167,774 of record NW_019384517.1, read on the forward strand.
TCTGATCTAAAGCATAATGTGTTGTTGTTAGAATTAAAACTAGAGATCATTAGTTGTTTAGATACATAAACAGTGCACTCAAGTGAAAATAAATTTAAAAACTCACGCCAATGTTCGTATGACTTATGGATGCAAATTCACTGAGTTCAGCGTTAATAAAGTTTCTTTAGTATTAACACAAGCACTTTCGACGAATGTATAATCGTCGTCTTCAGGTGAAAAGAATAAAATTTTAACGAGACAAACGTGCAGAATATTCCAAAGGAACAAAATTTTGTTCCTTTGGAATATTCTGCACGTTTGTCTCGTTAAAATTTTATTCTTTTCACCTGAAGACGATGATTATACATTCGTCGAAAGTGCTTGTGTTAATACTAAAGAAACTTTATTAACGCTGAACTCAGTGAATTTGCATCCATAAGTCATACAGTGCACTCAGACAGAGAAACAGCTATATTACTTCACCACCTAATGCTTGCTGAGAAAAATTGTTTATTAAACAAACATTTTCAACCTATTATCATAGGCTAACTTCAGGTTTTTTAAATTTGATAATAAATCATTACAGAAATAGAATATTCAGATATTCAAATTTACATATAAACTTAAAATTCTAATTACAAATTTGAACTTGAACAAATAAAATTTATGTATAATGAACAAAATATGATTAACAAATGTAAAATTAAGAAATAGTAAAGAAAAAATTAAAATATTAGATAAAACTTCTAAGTAAATATAACATAAAAGTAAAACAAAAGTTCATTGCAGGGCCATACATGATGTAAGGGTTTTTATCCCTTAATTTCTTTTCTATTATGTATTTTCATGCTAAGGACAATGTGTTTGCATCCCTCGCACTCAGGCATTGGTCATTAATTTTGCTCTTATATATTTATATTTTTTCCATGTTCATTGCAAGAGATGGGGGAGTACTGCTTTTACAATGTTTACTTCCTCCCATTGGTTTTACTGAAGCTTGATTTTACTTTTATTATTGTTCTAATATTATGCATAGATTTTATTTGTTCAAGTTTAAATTTGTAATTGGAATTATAAGTTAAAATTTAAATTTAAATATCTGAATGTTTCATTTCTGTAATGATTTATTATTGAATTTATATGATAATAGGTTGAAAATGTTTGTTTAATAAACAATTTTTCTCAGCAAGTATTAGTTGATGAAATAAGATTGTTGTATCAGCTGGTTAGACAAAGGAGAAAAGGGAGTTTTTTTAGCCAGAAGTTAGTGTAGGAAAAGAGATGCTATCAGACACAAAAGCCAGCTGACAGATCATCATAGAATTTTATACAAATTCTAAGATGGTCTGTCAGCTAGCTTTTATGTCTGATTAGTTAGACTTGATTCTGATTATGAATTTAAGAGAAGAAAGGTAATGAAAGATGCAAATGACATAACACTTGATTACATACTTTATTTGTGATTCATTCAAAGGAGGAAAAATGAGGGAAACCAATACAGGGCTCTTTGTTATGTAAAAAGGTACTATGCATGAATGGTACTATGCACTTGAGACTTTCATGATCTCAAAGCCAGCAATGGTTGGCTCAGAAACTTTGTTACAACACAGCATAAAGAGAACTTTACATTGAGGAAGAGTTGGAATCTTCAGCTTCTGGCTTTAAAATTAGCAAAGAGTGAATCACAGCATTGGTTTTTACAAATACAATAGAGCATCATTTATCTGAATCAATTGGAGACTGGGGTTGTTCGGATAACTTATTTTTCAGATAACCGATTATATACGAAAAAATATATTAACCTATCCCATGTTGAAATTTTTCTCTGTTGCATTTTGCTTCACGTTGAATTTTCATTGATGTTAAGCCTAACGTAAACTTTTTAAAATAATAATCATGGCTATTGTATCGTTAAAAATCATTTTTTTAATTTTTACAAACAAAATAAATACTGTAAGGTCTCTTTTTATGCGGATTATTTTTATGCGGATTATTTTTATGCGATTTTGAAGTAGTGCGGTTTGTATTTCATCCAAAAATTTCTTGGACAAACATACATATAGGCTTGTTTAGGAAGCCCGCGTATAGACAGTCTCCAAAAATCGTGGAACGCTCAAAGCTCACTCCATTTGTTCCACTGACGTTTAACTAATGACGTTCCACTAACGTTCCACTGACATTTGTTCCACTGACATATAACGTTTATGGATGTAAAGGACAGCTAGATCTACCTTAATCGCTTTAGTTCCTAGCACTTTTTGATATAAATGTAATTAAACATAAAAAATACTTAAAACTGAGAAAAACGAAAGAAATGCGTTAATTTTGAAGAAAAAGCATGTAAGAATGAAGAAAAAGCAGCATGCAAACTTTCTTTGTCTCGCCCTTCTGTGAAATTTAACACTGATGAGTCATTGTTTACACAGCTGGGTGACCTTGAGAACATCTGGTTTTGGATTTTCCGGGGCATTCTCATAGACGTTGCGGGAGGACAAGGGTTTAAAGTAGGGTGAATACTAGCTGGCCATATATTTTTAAATATTTTTTAAAAATTTGGAGACTTAAAAAACATTCCAGAAATTAAAAAAAAAATTTTCAAAAATGGCCTTAAGGACCGTGTTTTATGTAACGCTATGTAACCTGCCCAAGATATCTCAGGCGAAGAACTAAAGAGTTAATTAATTAAATTAAATTAAATTAACTCTTCACATCCAGTTGTCAATGATTTGTTTTTAGAGTGAGCTTTTGCAATTCGGGGATTCTCCTTGTACATGACACTTACCATCAACAAGTCGCTATTACATCATTCTGAGTTTCGCATTGAAAGGTATAAACTGTAATTGTTTTGAAATTAAATTTTATTTTAGTGGTGTTTTGTTCATTTTTATAATAAGTAGCGAGTATAAATTTTGCTGATTTCAAGTTGCAGTAATAAGCAGCCTATTTCTTTTAATTTCTGCAAACTTTTTTATGCGGTTTTAAGTTAATTTTAACTCGTTGTTTTGGTTTTATGCGATTTTAGAAAATTACGGAACGTTCCCTACTTTTTCAAGGCAAGTAAAGTCTTTTTTTATGCGAATTTTTTATATGCGCTTTTCTGTAGAACATATCCACCGCATAAAACGAGACCTTACAGTATATTGAAAAATATAAAAACAAAAAAAAATTATACTTTAGAAGTTAATCTAGTATCAAAAACGTTTGATTTAGCATGACACACAGTCCCCAGAAAAATATCACACAGAAGTGCCAGTGCTGCCAGCTAAAACACACACCAACAAAAAAATATTGGAGTAGCCTAAGATATAGCCAAAGATTGCAGCGTCACAGCACTAGCGAAAAATTAAATTTGCCGACTGGAATTCTTTTGGATAACTGATGTTTCGGATAACCGATTTTCAGATATACGACGCTCTACTGTACTAGTGATATCTATGCATTGTTATTGCTGGTGATTGGAAAATCCAAAATATTTTTGAAATTCACTATGTGTGATTAAAATTGAAGAAACTATATAAATGAAATTGTGAATTTTATGCAAACTTTATACTTGCTACATGTTTGTATAGTCATTCAGTACAATATATTAAATAAATTTGATCATTATTTAGTTATGATACAATTAACACTCTGAATGAATTATTAGATATCTTTAAATTTATTTTCAAGTGAATAAATAATTGGATGATTTGTAACAATATCATAGGTGAATAAGGAAATGTTCAGAATGTAACTTTTTACATCAAGGAATATATATAGCAAAGAATATCAAACTTCACAATTAAGAATTGAAAGTATAATTTTTATTTTGTTTAAATTTAATCAAGTATAATTACACCAAAAGAGTTATGCTAGCAATTCTTAAATATGTTTTTGTTTGAAGTAAATAGAAACTTGTTTCTAATTTTTTGATAATAGATTGACATAACTCATCCAATTGCTTTTTACAAAATATTCAAGTATAATTTTACAATGTAAAATTATACTTGAATAATTTTTCTTTCTATGTACAAATATAGAAAGATTTAAAGATGTAATTTACAATATAAAGATTTTTAGGTTGTCCGGATTTAAAATTTAGATTGATAAATTTTTAAAACATATTCTTAAAACTTATTATTTGAAACATTTGACTGAGTAATATTTGTAGCTCAATTAACACACATATATGTTATCATATACACCATTAAGAATTTAGTCAGAATTTGATTTTGAATTTAAATGTATTTAATTTTGGATTAGAGAATAATCACTGCACCAATTTAGCCTGTATTGATTTTTCAAATGGCACTCAACTAGTCAATTTTATATTCAGTGTAGTTTATATATAAACATAAGAACCTATAGGTACTTAGTTAACAAAAATTATTAAAATTATTTAAATATTTTTAATAATTGTAATTTGTATTGTAGATAAGGTGTATAAATTTATATGTAGGTCTGAGTGGTGTTATTGAGAATGCACTCTTTGAAAACAGGACTTGTTGATTTAGCACTTGCTGTGGACAGATATTTCTCAAGCATCTTATAATTAAACTGAACTTTCTTGAGAAGTTTAATGATTAACAAATTTTTATACCTAATTGTAGTGTATTAGAATAAAAATATTTAAGAACCTGTGATTTATCCAGCTATAACTTTAAATTAGACATTATTTCTAATGACATAATTTCTATATTAAAATTAATAAATATATTTTTTGTGAATCATTAATGTTTACTAATTGAAGATTATATCTGAAATGTTTTTGAGAGTGAAAATTTGGCTAATTTTATATTTTCAGATTGGCAGCAAAAGTTGAAACTTTTATGGTGTTTGGAACGTTAGGAAAAAATAATATTACACCAACTATGGTTACATCACAGACAGTTGAAAATATCAAAGAACCATTATTATCTGTTTTATTTGAAACAAATCCTCTTGATAATTCTTGTGATAGTCGAATTTACGTTACTGCTAATCCTTTGGAAATTGTATATGATGCCGTAAGTAATGATAATTTATTAATAGTTTTTTAACTAATAAATTTTTAAATCAATAATTAAAAAACAATTCATTGTTATTAAGGAATAATGAAAAACATTGAATAAATATGTAAAACACTTACATGCAGAGATAATAGATGCAATTGTTTCATATAATGTTAGTTATTTAAGTGAATTTTAATTGAAATATTTTGTATTAATTCACAGACTTCTATTTTTACCTGTTTGTAGATTTCATCCTTGCATTTATACTTAATATTTATATACAAAATCTTATCTGTTCTTTCATTTTTCTTTCATTAACAGTCTTTTAATTTTTATTTGTTTTGGAAAATTATTCTAAATTTCTTGATAGTTTAAATTGCAGAATTTTTAACGTTATCAGCATCCCCGTGAATTTCATTCAATTTCAAAACATTGATATTTTGTCAAATAAGATGGGAGAAGAAATGAAACCTGTTTATTTAATGCTGATTTATAGCATTAAAAAGTAAAAAATTTATTTAATTTATTTTCTGGAATGTAAGTGAATTGAAACTCAAAAATTATAATTATAACAGTTAATCATTTAACCATTAAAATTTAATGGATTGTTCTCAGATTAAATTTTAATGTAGCTGCCAAAGAAAAACAGATTTCACCAATGAAAAGCAATTTGCTCAGTGTTTGTGATTTATTCATTTTTTCCTAAATCTGTATTAAGCAAGTACAGGGTTAGCGAGAAATAATTTTTCCACTTCAGAGAGTTCTGCAGTGCATTCTACTGCTCGAAATGAGATGAAATTTGGACTACAGATAATTCAAATGATGCACTTGATATTTCTTAAATAAAAGAAGGGTACAAAAATCTGTTGATAGGTGGTGCTGGAACACACACAAATATTGAATACGTGTGCACATGTAAATGCTGAATATGTAGCACTAAAACTGCTCAATATGTCCTACTTCATTTTGAACAATGTGCTCTTTAATTGCAAAACCATATTTTTTACAGCTGAACACAGTGAGTCTGCCAGAATATCCATAATATGGTGCTGAATGCTGTTCTTCAGATCTAGCCCAGATGCAGCTCTTCTACAGTAGTCGTTGTCATTCAGGAAACCTCATAATTAAAAGTCACAGGGGGTGATATCCAGCAAGCGAGGAGGCCATACTGTAGGAAAATAACGGCTGATTACCCATGCATCCATGAAATGCTGTCTTAGTATGGTTTTGCAATTAGAGCACATTGTTCAAAATGAAGGAGGACATATTGAGTAGTTTTAGTCCTACATATTCAACATTTACATGTGCATGCATATTCAATATTTCTGTGTTCCAAAGCCACCTATTGACGGATTTTTGTACTATTTTTTTTATTTATTTAAGAAATGTCAAGCACATTATTTGAATTATCTGTAACCCAAATTTTGTCTCATTTTGAGCAGTAGAACACACTCCATAGCTATCTGAAGTGGATAACTTATTTCTCGCTAACCCTGTATTATTAGAGAAGCTTTATTTTTCATCTCTAATTACATCAGTTAAAATATAGATAATGTAGATTTGCTTTGTTTTGAATACTGAAGAAATGTAAATATTTTGAATGTTTTATTTCTGTCTTCAGAGATTGAACATTAAAAGTTTAACACAAGAATACTTCTTCTATTGGATGATATTGTACTTATTCATGTTCATTGTGCAAGAAAAACATTAGAAAAGGCAAATTTTAATTATTTTTCATATTTTATGTGAGGAAACAAATATTAGTTTCCAAAGACTATGGCATCTTCAGTCCATCATAAAGGGTAAGCTTGCAATGTAAAAATTTGATAAAAAATTTGAAAAATGAAGGTAAACATTTTGGAAAGTAAATTCTTTGAAATTTGAAGGAGACGAAACATTCATCTCTAATTTAATGAATTCTATAAATATTTGCATCATCAAAATTTATACAAATTAATAAAATTTTTACAAATTTTGATTATGTAATTTTTGTAGCTGATGTATACTAGAGATGAATCTGCTCTTCTGATTTAAAATTTTAAATCAATACATCAAAACTGCTTTTATTGGAGTAAAAAACAAAATATTAGTTTTTGAGTGTTTTCAAACGTCTTAAGTCTATTATTAAGTATTGGCTCATAGCAAACAACAATTTCACAAAAAAATATGAAAAACATTCTAGAATGCTTTTGAAGTGATATTCTAAGAAACTTGATACCATGTTTAAATGAATGAAAAATTCATAATTCTGCTAATTAAGGAAGCCAAAAACTTATTTTGAGAAATGTTTTTTTAACTTTTTGAGTTTGCTTCAGCTTTGATATGCTAAAGAACAGTATAAGGAATACAAGTTTTAAATAAATAAATGTATCAGAGCTAAAGTTTACTCTAACAGTCAAAAATGTTTCTCAAAATAAAGATTTTTGACTTCCTTAATTAGAAGTATGAATTTTTTTGTTTTTTTTTTTGTTAATGAACATAAAAAACCTATATCAAAAAAGCAATTTTGAATAATTTGAAAGATTTAGATGTCGTCATAATGAAAAGCTTATCCTAACAATCATGTCATTTTGTAAATATTACAATTCTACATGTTCATTTGTGTACAAAAGTGTAAACCATTTAAATATAATTACAAACAGTTTGAATGCTGAGTATAACCAATGAGGATAGATATCATCCCTTTAGGAAGATGTCAACATGAAAAAGACAAATACTCAATTACACATTTTGAACACTGATTTTATTTTAATTATGGAAAAGCACTTTATAATAAAACTTCAGAGTGAATATGATTGAGGAATATCTATCAACCCACATTCCGGTTTATATTAAAGTATATTTACAATTTATACAAACATTATGTGAGATTCGAATAGTCCCTGGGTCTAATTAACAATTTAAATATAAAGTTAAAATTATGAAGTAAAATATTCTTTCATTTTGGGTGTGAAAATATTATTTTCTAACGTGGGAAAACTGATAAAAGAGCCACTTCCTTTAACGGAAGTAGACACATCCTTTTGTTTTCCAGTTATCTATCACAAATCTCACCACCCTGGGAATTGTCGACCCCTCAATAATTCCCCTTTCCTCCAGTCACATGAGAAAATACAAATATGCTGATTGGTCACAAATCATGAGATATAGTCAAAGATCTACATGATTCGGGGAGTACGTTGAAGGATCTCAGAGAAGATTGACGTAGTCCATATTTGCTCCATAAGGCCAACACCCTTAGTCATATCCAATCGAGTATAAAAATGAGTTAATTTAAGAGAAAAGAAGAACTTATAATATTGTGCCAAATAAAGACCTCTCCATGAAACGAAGTATGATCATAGAAGAATACAGATGAAGATAAAGACAAAGCACATTTTGAGGTATTATGATTATCAATGAATTTGTGAGCTCTCTCTCAAAGTGTATATTTTAATTGAACCCATATGCTCTCTCAATCACTCATTTTAATTATTGGATTATATCCATTTTGTATATTTTTGTTTATTCTAGTTTATTAAATTCTTTTATTTATATGTTAAAGAAATGTCTCATCTTTGTTGGAATCAAATCCGTATTATCTCCATACGTGTGTTAATCCGCATAACGGTAAATTGATTAACTGGTGTTGGAATCCTGACGTAGAAACGAAGAATTGTGAAATCCTTTAGTTCCGCTTTAGATATATCCAACTGTAAGTCCCTCTGCCCTCGATTTTCCTTGGATTAGGAAAAGCCATTCTTGTAGACGACCCGAGAACTAGTTTCACCAACTAGCCACCGAATAAGTGGTACCAACAATCCTAGAGGAAAGGTACCCCCCGGCTAATCTCACAATTATTTAGTTTCACAAAACTTGTGGGAAAAAATGTTTTCATGAAAATGTTTTTCTTTTCTCTGATTTAATAGTTTCTTTATTTGAAAGTGAAAAAATTATCTTTCAGGCAATGCAATGATTTATTAAACATATCATTGTATAAAACATCATATAATGATAACATACATGAAGATAAAAACATTAACAAAGCTGAAACAATAATTAAAGCAATATTCATCATTTCTTACTTCTTTGCAGCATGTAATTTAGTAGTTCAAACAAAACTGGCCTTCATCACGTATAAATACAGGTAACCCCCATATAACACGGTACTTCTACAGCACGGACTCACTCTAACACGGTTTGAGAATTGGTACCATCCCCATATAACACGGTACTGTTATAGCACGGATTCACTCTGACATGGTTCGAGAATTTGGTAAAACCCTTGTACAACATGAAATGTAATAAATTTTTACATACTTAAGTAATAATAGTTCACGAAAATTATTATTTTCGTGAACTATTAGTACTTAAGTATGTAAATTTTCTTTTCTCGCCTTCTGTCCATACACATGGTCCTTCTCAAAACTTGTTTCAATGTTGCCAGATCTTGACGCTCTGATTTTGTGTTGCCAGATGTTTTTCCCTTATTCAATACTTTCCGTATTCTTCATAAGTGCTTAGCACCATAAAAGGAAATTTACAAAGATCTTTTAACTAGAAGCAAGCGATCTAAAATTACATACTTTTTGCAAAAGGTAAAGCATGGATCTGAAGATAATGCAGAAAAATGCTCAGAAGATAAGGATAACTTGCCAAAAAGAAAACGCTCTTGGTTAATAGTGCTTTTAGTGATGACGAAGAAAACATTGTTTAATTTATATTAATATGTATCACTTAAGAAAATTTTAATAAAGATATTTATCTTAATTATGAAAATATAATAGCATGTTTTTTAATTTTTGGAACCTAACCCTCCTTTTCGTATTAGTTCTTTGTTTCGTATAACACGGATTCGCATAACACGGCAATTTTTTGGAACGTAACTACCGTGTTATACGGGGGTTACCTGTACT
>NW_019384517.1:189140-196826 GCF_000671375.1 Centruroides sculpturatus
TGCGTTTTAGTAGTGAATGCCATGGCAATGCACACTAAGAAGAGATTTTTAGAAAGTCCCCCGCGGGGGGTGAGGAAGAGCATTAAGTCTTAACCGGAAGAACGGCTTCCACTGTACTATTTTAGATGCGATTTTTTTGTTTTCAACTACGTTTAGTCTTCATTGAGTACTTAGGTGTATTAAATTGATAACATTTCAGATATTGTTATAAATATTTTTATATATTTTTGATTTTTTAACCAAATGTTCAAACCGTTTTAAATTCGAATTTGTTATTGCATATTGGTTCGATTATAGAACAATTGATCAAATTGAAAATAGTTAGTTTAATTTTCAGCAATTCTCATTATTTTCAACGGTAGGTGTTATATAACAATTACTATGATTGTTGAAATACTGAATATAAATGGGGTTTGCTTGCAAAATGGGGATTGCTTGCAAAACTACTGCGGGCGAAGTCGTGAGTAACAGCTAGTATTTCATATAATTTTAAAGGTGAAGATAAAATTTCATAATAGAGTTGTAAAGATGGCATTTCAAGCAGAAAACATAAATTGACTTTTAAGTTAATTTATAAATAAAGACTTTATTTATAAATTCTTTTTATTATTTATAAATGCTTTCAAAGACAAAATCTTCAACTGCTATAAAATTTCCAAATTATTCAGATATGAGGAAACAGTTTAAAATTCAAAGTTTTGTCATCTAATTCTTTTTGAATGCAGAATGTGTAGAGAAAGTTCAGATTTATGAAAAAACCTGGAAAAGACCAGCACGATGAATAGAAAGAACAATACATACTGGAAATGGTTTTTTTCGAAAATAATTAATAAGTGTTTTAATTCTTATTTCTTAATTTATTTTTGATTTGTTTAAAAGTAAACTGATCTTTACGCTTAAATTTAACAAATATATTTATATCATTAATAATTTTCACAATCATCTAGACTTACATAAAAGTAGAGTTATTACACATTCATTTATAGAAATTAATATCAAAACTATATTATACATTAAAATAAGTAATGTATTTAAGATTGTAAATTTAAATTTTATCCTTGTTCAAATTTCTTTGTCATTAGGTTGCTAGTGGGCATTTAAATATGTCATGTATTTTTGTTTGGTTATAGAATGTAGCAAAGATTTTAGAATGTTAGGATTTTGGAATATTATTATAATATGAATATGTAATATATTTAACATTATTTATTTAAAAGAATTTGTATCTTTAATAAATGTTTAGTAAGACTTGAAAGTTCTTGCAGTTGTGTGTGTGTGGTTTTACTTTAATAAGACATAATTAATTAATTTAATAATACAAAAGATGTTTAAATAACTATTATTTTTCATTTAAACTGTCTTCAAGGAGTCAGAATATGCCAACTAGTTACAGACTTCAAATAAATTTATTGTTTTGTCTTTAAAACTGAAAGTGGACTTTGAAAATTTACATAATTGAGAATATTGAAAGTGTTTTAGCTATAAATGTATTTTTATGAAAATTACTAGTAAAAAATGTTTATTTTTAAAGTTATCAATTGTTATTAATTATAAAATTGGTATTAAGAATTACAATTATTAATATTTTTTACTTTAGAATTTTTAAATTGAAAGAAAATTAGTAAATTTATGAATTTCTCATTTCAGACAGTCTCATTGTTTAGTTTTAAATCTTGGTAACTTTAAAATGGATTCAAGTACTAAAAAACAAGATATTCAAACAGTTAAAAGTTTAGTTAAGGCTGGAAGTACTGATGTAAGTCATTTAATTTTTGATTAAAAAACTGAAATAAATTAATGTGTGTAGGAAAGATACTTAAAAATTTTAATTAATTTAAAAAATATATATATATTAAAAGCACATAAAGTACAGTTGTTATTTATAGTCAGAATTTATTGAATTATAAGGCTATGATTGGCAGATTGTCTGTCTTTAACCAAAAATTGGGTTTATTCAGTTGTTTATATATCACTAGCTTACCCATTGCGCATTGCTGCAATCTCAGAAGAAAGGAAATTCAAGAAAACTCGTAATGATAAAATTAAATTTTCATTTTATCATTTTTATTGAAACTTATTATTATTATTCGTTTTCATCGGGAAAACATTTCAAAGTGTTGTTTCAATTCTATTTATTTATTGGAGTGCTCGTGGATACACGATATTTTTTGTTTTTTCGTCTGGTGCGTACACGAATAATTCGGAAGGTTTTCCGACGCGTGAGCTGGCCACATACAGTTGTCCATGCGAGAAGCACGGATTCTCCAAATTTAGCCCACACACTTGCAGCGATTGTCAAAAGCGCGATATTCCCCATTTATATATATATTTTTAAATCCTTTATAATTTTAATTATTTAATTGCTCCTTCCTCTCTTCCTTGGCATGTTGTGAAATTTCTGATAGTCGGATAATAAAACGTTTTATTGTAATTTGTCTTTTTAAATTATTTTGAGTCGATATTAAAATTTGAAAAAGGGGGATACCTAGATCGGTAAAATAGGTGAATTTCTTCCTACAACTTCGGTCGTTGTTCGGGGTACAGTTAAGATTTTAACGAAGTTCGAGCGAATACATAATTAGCAAAAAAGTCGAAATAAAGCGATTAAACAAAAATTATTATAAATATCGTAAATAACAGTTCACAAATGCATATATAGAGATATTTTTTGAAGGGGGGAAATGGTCTTCACAATTTGAAATCGATCGAACACACTGTGCGCGAATGCTCGTGTAAACACGCGCCATCTATCGTAGGATAAATGTACTTCGCGGGAGTGTATTAAAAAATTAAAAAACTTTCCAAAGCTTCATGACAATCGTACTATGCCACAAACCTTCGCTGGAGAATATTAAACAACTTCCCAAAGTTTCACGGCAATCGGATAAACGGTGTGGTAATGCATGAAGGACACACACAGACACAGACATACATTCATTTTTATATATATAGATTATTTATACATAGCTTGTTTTTTTGGTTATATTATATATATTAAAGCTAAAACTCATGAATTTGATAAAGCTGTAATCAGCTGGCTAATAATAAGTTTGTCTTTTGGTAAAAGCAAATACAGGTATCCTTCATATCAATAATTAACTGAAAATCACAATTAAAAGTACTGTATTATGCATTAATATTAATTTTAGTTAAATGAGAGTGTTTTCTTCTTACAAATTGTTATCATCTGACCTTTTTTGTTGATCTGGGTTCAGAAATATCAGCAACGTCTTCATTTTTCTTATTTACATCATAAAAAGTTTGTGGATGACAAAATGAAAATATGTTGTTAATTGAAAAATTGTTTTGGCAGATTGAGTTGCAATCTGCCAAAACAATTTTTCAAAAAAAATATATATATATATATTTTTTTTCCAGAATTTGTGTTGGAAATCTGAATTGTTCAAGTTGGGAACAGTTTGAGTACTGAGATACCGTTGTATTTCATTTATAATTTTTACAAATGCTTGCTTACTTATGATAAAAATAACTTTAATAACATTTACCTAAAAATGTTCAAATTAATCTTTGTATTCAGTAAAGTTTATCAATAAAACCAAAACACTGTGACAGTCTTAAATGCTAATGCCTGAAAGCAATGTCAACAATTCCTGGTCAATAGGAAAGCTAAGACAAGGAAAAAAAAAATTGCATTATCAGTTTTAATTAAAGTAAACATGACAAAGGCCATGAACAAATTGAAAATTTTAATATTGTAAAATTCACGGGCAAATTTGAGATATGTATGTATGCTTACTTCAATAGAAAAAAAGTATATATAGAAGAACAGAGTTTGCACTTAAAAATTGTGAAATTTTATATGAACAATTTCCCAAATTCTCAAACTGCATAAGAATGAAATCAGAAATTGTGTTGTACAGGGGATATCCCCAATTTTCCAATTGTGTTGAAATGCTGTGTTGTACAAAGGATACCTGTCAGTCTGGTTTGAATGTTATCTGTATAAAGTGTGCTTTATCCAAAATAAAAAGCAAAGAAAGCCAACATTACACAAAAACAGATGGATGAAGCAAAAACAAAACTAAAAAAAAGTTTGGGTTTTATCCATTCCACTTTGTATAAAGGAAGGAGAAAAATGGATTTTCTTGAAATTTCTACTCTTCTAAATTCTCCACACTCTACTTTCTCATATTCCATCATGCTTAATGGGGGAATTTCTACTTTATAAACATAATGAATAAAATGAACTGATTTAACTAAATTTTGTAATGATATAGTCTCATTCATTAACTTCTATTAAATCAATTTACTTTTTTAGAAATGATAAATTTTAAAATAATCTTATACAATGTTTACAGTTTAGCTTTAATTAATTTATAAAGCTACATTTAAGTATTGTTCACAGAATATTTTTTATTAGGAAGAAGTATTGACAGAAATGATTTCTCAAGCATATGACAAATACAATATAGAAATACAAAATATGGAAGTTATAATGACAAACCCAGGTAAAAATTTTATTTAAATAAGTGTAAATTATTGCTTTAGTTTCAGTGTTATTTAGTGTTAATGCAAATAATCCTTTTTATCTAATACTTAAAACTTTTTCAGAATTGAATGCAAACAAATTTTACATTGATATGTTGAAAAAATTTTTGTTTTTTACATTCTCATTTGACTCTGAATTTTTTAACATATATTGATTAATTAACAAAAGTATATTTGAATTTCTCAAAGAGCACTTAACTCCTTTATTACATAAATTTATTTATTTAATAAGTGCTATGTATTTAGTATTAATAATTTTTTTTTTAAATTGAGCACTTTATCTGATTCTAACTTTCATTACTCATTGTGCAGTTACCAAACACAACATTTTTAAACTATTGCTTCAGTAACAATAACATTTTAACATTGTTTAGCTATGGATTTGAATTAATTGGTACGAAAAGTTAGTAACTTATTTATAAATATATGCTCTATTTTACATATCCATTACTGTAATAGATTGTTTTCTTAACTATTAATTTTTAATTTTCTTAACATTAATGTTTGTATACTTTTTATGCAATAAATTCATAAATTTGAATTTATATTTAAATGAATAAACTAAAAGTATTTTTAATAGACAACATAGTTTTCATTTATTTGGCAACATTGTTGTGCATGTGATAAATTCTGCAAGATACTATTGTTTTGAATGTTAAATTTTTCTGAGTGTTGTTTGATTAAAAGTTTATTGTATGATAATGGCAAAATTCTTCAAATTTTATTAATATTCAATATTTGAAAAGCAAAGAAAAACAATACATTGAAAAATTTTTTATTTGTACAAATACAGTTTTTGGATTATAATCAGTAATATTAAAAAAAGTTTTCATTGAAACAAATATTTTTATATATTTATTATATATGTATTATATATACTTTTATATATTATATAATTATTTAGGAGAAAATTGGAAAATGTCTAAAGAAAAACAGAGATCATATGCTCATTTAATTGAACCAATCAATGTTATTGTTTACCTGCAGCAATGCATTATTCAAGAAGACCCTCGATTACCCAAGTTTGTACTTCATAGTGTATACAGCATTATAATTACCTGGCATTTTTTTAACCAATCAATCTAAATTTCAGAATGAAAATTTCAGGAGAGCTTCCACTTCTTAATCTTAGTATTTCGGATCAAAAACTGCAACAACTGTTAGCCTTAGTTCAAAGTATTCCTCTTCCAGGAAGTTCTGCTGAGGAACCACCTCAACCTGCTGTAAGTAAATAAAGTAATTTATTTATTTAACATAAAATTTAGTTACATTGTTCAACACTAAGACAATGTAGATGTTGACAAATCAATGTTCATTTGTGTTAGATCTTAAATTCTGTTTTATCAGAGAACAGATTCTTATTAATGTACTTTTCTAAACTCAGTACTTTCAGCTTCTTTGGATCATGAAGTGCATTATCTTATAAAAGTGAAAACATTACTTTAAATTTCAGATTCTATTCTAAGATTTTAGAAATTTAAAAAAAAAGTTAATCTAATTCAAAATTTTTTTTGAAAAATAGAGATTTAGTTAGTTAACAACTGTATACAGGAAATTTATACATTCATACAGGAAATCCTCATTTTCGGGAATAATTTAAACTGGTATCAGCGTGGAAAGTGGCAGATTTGCAAATTTAAAGAACAAGCTGATGCAATCAAATCTACGATGATTTGATTTGAAATTATCATAAATTTGAATTTGGATACCGTTAGTTCATAACTACTACAGTAGAGCATCGATTATCTGAATCAATTGGGGACTGGGGTTGTTCAGAAAATTGATATTTCGGATAACCGATTATGTACGAAAAATATATTAACTTATCCCATGTTGAAATTTTTCTCCGTTGCGTATCGCTTTGCGTTGAATTTTCATCGATGTTAAGCTTAACGAAGACTATTGTATCATTAAAAAAATATTTTTTTATTTTGTACAAACAAAATAAATATATTGAAAAATATAAAAACAATAAAAAATTATACTTCCGAAGTTAATTTAGTATCAAAAACGTAAAATATTTCAGTAGCCCAAGACATAGCCGCAGATTGCAGCGCCAAAGCACTGGTGAAAATTTAAATTTGCCGACTGGAATTCTTTCAGATAATCAACGTTCTACTGTATTTGTCCTATTCGGTGATATAGATATATACATGTTAAGGAATTTGGTTAGTTTGAAATATGGCCAATTTCAAATTTGAAGTGAAAATTCTGTCCAAACTGTGATACACATGTGATAACTCATTTAGATTGAAGTGTCTGCATGCTTTAAGAAAAGAATAGACCAATAACAACTCTAATCTGATCACTATGGTTTGCTTTTACAGTAACACATTTTTTTGTTACCTTAAACATGGACTATCCTTTTATTCTCTTATATCATAAGGCTGGATTTCAGAATTGCTAATTTGGGCTATGAGTAGCAGACAGATATTTGTAGACCTTTAGGCTACTAGATTTGGGCAACTTATGATTTTTTTCAGCCATCTTAAAAATAATTTGGGTTATGTTTCCAGGAATTCTACTTTTGCTTACTTTTTATATAAAAGCTATCTGACAATATATGAGGTTTTCACCAGACATTTTGCTATTTACTTGTAGTTTATTTATAGGTTTTATAAAAAGTAGGCTAAAGCAGAATTCCTGGAAACATAGCTCAAATTAATTTTAAGATAACAATAATAATAATAATAATAATAACTCTTTTGTGGTCACCATCTGGTCGTGGTGGGAGAGCCCAGTAATTTTACTTAACCATAGCGCAATGCAGGCTGGAGCACAAGCTCCTGGTAGGGACACCCATGCCAGTAAGGTCTATGGGAAGAAATGAAGCTAAGAGTGACCACACCCACAATCTGTGGACATAATTATCATGGTAGTAACCAGATCAAAGTGTGATACCGGCTCGGACGTCGCCCGGGTTAACAACGTCCAAGTTCGTGGGTTAGGCAGAGGCTCACGTTCGAAAAATAGGCAACAGTCTCCTTTGGTTACGGGTGGTGAAAGCAGCGCCGGACCAAGCATGGCTACTGCAATGCCCTCAACAGATGTGAGGAATCAACCTAGCCTTGGTGTTTCTGTGGCAATGTATCCACTGACCACAAAGGCTGGAAAACCACGCCAACGGATAAAATGGACAACAGAAATGAACGAGTTTATCATCCGTACTTACTACAC
>NW_019384517.1:201500-204664 GCF_000671375.1 Centruroides sculpturatus
ACTTAGATCTGGTTACTACCATAATGATTATCTCCACAGAATGTGGGTGTGTGGTCACTCTTAGCTTCATTTCTCCCCATAGACCTTACTGGCATGGGTGTCCCTACCAGGAGCTTGTGCTCCAGCCTGCATTGCCTTATGGATCTGTAAAACTACTGGGCTCTCCCACCACGACCAGGTGGTGACCACAGGAGAGTTATTATTATTATTATTATTATTATTATTAAATTTTTTTCAAAATTGCTATAGGTGTGATTTGTTTAATAAATTTGATGTTTTTGAGATACTTGCTGGTCTTATCCAAATATGTAGTTTTTTATATATTGAGGGAATTGTCTTTAAAATATTGATTTTAATTCTTTCATAAATGGATAGAATTTATTTATATCTTTAATATAAATGTTTAGAGTTGTATATACAGATTTTAAATACTTTAATTACTTTACAGTCTATTAATTTTATTACTTCATTTCTAAATTTTTAAAATGATTACTCCTTGCCCAGGAATGATAAAAATACTGTTAAACAACTACTTTTATCAGGGATCTATTTTATTCCTATCAAGGACACTAGGGTTAATTAGCTTTTGAAGTATATAGGAGCAACTATCTGGTCTTTGAATATATGTTTGAAAGAACATGAGGCCTTCATAGCAAAAGATTAGTGTGACAGTTTCTTATCTGCTTTCAATCTGGACAACTTGATGCAGGTACATTTTGATAACATGCATATTATACATTTTATTAGATACAAAATATATCTGAAGACTAGAAAAACTAGAAATCTATAAGACTAGTAGAAAAAATACCTCCATAAATTTCAAGGACATTGATGCTCTACCAAAAGCTTGGAGGTTGTACTTTGAAATCTTGTAAATAATTTTTTTTTGGAAATTGTCAATGATATTGTAGGATTTATCCAATCAGATTTTTATTTTAATTTTTAAATTTTTTTATTCAAAATTTCATTTGAATGCTTAAGAACCTAATAATGACTGCTAAATGTAGTTGAAAACATTAGTTATTTGTTAAAATTTTATCTGGATTTTAANTTTTGTACAAACAAAATAAATATATTGAAAAATATAAAAACAATAAAAAATTATACTTCCGAAGTTAATTTAGTATCAAAAACGTAAAATATTTCAGTAGCCCAAGACATAGCCGCAGATTGCAGCGCCAAAGCACTGGTGAAAATTTAAATTTGCCGACTGGAATTCTTTCAGATAATCAACGTTCTACTGTATTTGTCCTATTCGGTGATATAGATATATACATGTTAAGGAATTTGGTTAGTTTGAAATATGGCCAATTTCAAATTTGAAGTGAAAATTCTGTCCAAACTGTGATACACATGTGATAACTCATTTAGATTGAAGTGTCTGCATGCTTTAAGAAAAGAATAGACCAATAACAACTCTAATCTGATCACTATGGTTTGCTTTTACAGTAACACATTTTTTTGTTACCTTAAACATGGACTATCCTTTTATTCTCTTATATCATAAGGCTGGATTTCAGAATTGCTAATTTGGGCTATGAGTAGCAGACAGATATTTGTAGACCTTTAGGCTACTAGATTTGGGCAACTTATGATTTTTTTCAGCCATCTTAAAAATAATTTGGGTTATGTTTCCAGGAATTCTACTTTTGCTTACTTTTTATATAAAAGCTATCTGACAATATATGAGGTTTTCACCAGACATTTTGCTATTTACTTGTAGTTTATTTATAGGTTTTATAAAAAGTAGGCTAAAGCAGAATTCCTGGAAACATAGCTCAAATTAATTTTAAGATAACAATAATAATAATAATAATAATAACTCTTTTGTGGTCACCATCTGGTCGTGGTGGGAGAGCCCAGTAATTTTACTTAACCATAGCGCAATGCAGGCTGGAGCACAAGCTCCTGGTAGGGACACCCATGCCAGTAAGGTCTATGGGAAGAAATGAAGCTAAGAGTGACCACACCCACAATCTGTGGACATAATTATCATGGTAGTAACCAGATCAAAGTGTGATACCGGCTCGGACGTCGCCCGGGTTAACAACGTCCAAGTTCGTGGGTTAGGCAGAGGCTCACGTTCGAAAAATAGGCAACAGTCTCCTTTGGTTACGGGTGGTGAAAGCAGCGCCGGACCAAGCATGGCTACTGCAATGCCCTCAACAGATGTGAGGAATCAACCTAGCCTTGGTGTTTCTGTGGCAATGTATCCACTGACCACAAAGGCTGGAAAACCACGCCAACGGATAAAATGGACAACAGAAATGAACGAGTTTATCATCCGTACGTACTACACCATCACAAAACTCGAAACAAACATGACAGCATACAGACAACAACTACACCATAGATTCACACAACAATATCCTCACCTCACTGTCACCAAACAAAGGGTTGTCGATCAAAAAAGAACAATTATACACAACAACCTTATCCCACAAACAACACTCGAACTTATCAAACAACAGGTTGCTGATCAAATACATCAACAGGCAGAAACATTTAACATTAATGAAGATCATGTAACCTGTCAAGATAATCCAGCAACAAACATGAAGCTACAGACACTTCACGCATCACTGATAACATAGATATAGATTTAGTTAATACACTCACGTATATTTCAGGAAACACTCACTAAATGTACAGGCACATTTCCCACACAAAGATCACGAATACCGAAAATCAACATGTCAAAGGTAGTAGGGAAAACATTAAATTATGTAAACACTCATTTAGTACCACACTACATCCATTTAATTTTTACACTCTCAGACATTCATACATTAGTTTATGCTGGGACAGTCACAGTAGTAACACAACAAGGACTGAAAATACAATCGCAGATGAACACACACAAAACACAATTTCATCACAAGCCTGCCTGGCAGAGAAGAATAGAAACACAAATAAATGACATTAGACAGCAATTAGGCAGGCTGACACAATACACTAAAAACAACATAACACCCAAATTAAAGAAACAACTCAAAAACATTTTCAAGAAATTCAAAACTCACATAAAACACGAACATCACAACGCAACAGATTACAGAATACATCGATACACTAAAACAAAAACTCGCAGCCAAAGCACGTAGACTCAAACGATACAAAACATGTACACTACGAAAACAACAAAATAAATTATTCACAAACAA
>NW_019384517.1:208282-216200 GCF_000671375.1 Centruroides sculpturatus
ACTTAGATCTGGTTACTACCATAATGATTATCTCCACAGAATGTGGGTGTGTGGTCACTCTTAGCTTCATTTCTCCCCATAGACCTTACTGGCATGGGTGTCCCTACCAGGAGCTTGTGCTCCAGCCTGCATTGCCTTATGGATCTGTAAAACTACTGGGCTCTCCCACCACGACCAGGTGGTGACCACAGGAGAGTTATTATTATTATTATTATTATTATTATTAAATTTTTTTCAAAATTGCTATAGGTGTGATTTGTTTAATAAATTTGATGTTTTTGAGATACTTGCTGGTCTTATCCAAATATGTAGTTTTTTATATATTGAGGGAATTGTCTTTAAAATATTGATTTTAATTCTTTCATAAATGGATAGAATTTATTTATATCTTTAATATAAATGTTTAGAGTTGTATATACAGATTTTAAATACTTTAATTACTTTACAGTCTATTAATTTTATTACTTCATTTCTAAATTTTTAAAATGATTACTCCTTGCCCAGGAATGATAAAAATACTGTTAAACAACTACTTTTATCAGGGATCTATTTTATTCCTATCAAGGACACTAGGGTTAATTAGCTTTTGAAGTATATAGGAGCAACTATCTGGTCTTTGAATATATGTTTGAAAGAACATGAGGCCTTCATAGCAAAAGATTAGTGTGACAGTTTCTTATCTGCTTTCAATCTGGACAACTTGATGCAGGTACATTTTGATAACATGCATATTATACATTTTATTAGATACAAAATATATCTGAAGACTAGAAAAACTAGAAATCTATAAGACTAGTAGAAAAAATACCTCCATAAATTTCAAGGACATTGATGCTCTACCAAAAGCTTGGAGGTTGTACTTTGAAATCTTGTAAATAATTTTTTTTTGGAAATTGTCAATGATATTGTAGGATTTATCCAATCAGATTTTTATTTTAATTTTTAAATTTTTTTATTCAAAATTTCATTTGAATGCTTAAGAACCTAATAATGACTGCTAAATGTAGTTGAAAACATTAGTTATTTGTTAAAATTTTATCTGGATTTTATTGGTGTTTATTCTGTTGCTTATGATTACCACTATATGAGTTTTCGGAAATGCATTTTACTCATAAATATGTTTATCTTAGTTGTTATGTCTAAAATTATTTTTATTACTTAAAAATTTAATTTTTTAAATACTAATTGCAAGGTTTAGCCTATTTTTTAGTTTACATTACATTAAAAACATATATAAAAATATAAAAAAGAAAAGTGAAATTTGAATTCTGATTAATTTTGATATATTATTTAGAGCTGTATTCAATTCACAATGTTTAATTAACATACTTCTAACTAAAAATCTAAGTAAGATATTTGTCTAAGCAGACAGAGCAAAGAATTGTTCTCAGTATTTTAAGTTTATTAAGTCAGTGAGTCATCTGCTCTTATATAAAACTGTGGAAGAAGTAAAAGTAATTATTTATTATATGCAATTTTATGATTATTATTATTATTATTATAAAAAAATGTATATTTATACTAACCTGCACAGACATCTTGCAAATGAATAGTGCCAATAGTAATGACACAACAGAATAGGCAATGGAGTGTTAGTATACAACAAGCATGGTGAACTACTTATTTTTAAAATTGGGCAGAGGCAGGAATTGATTAGAAATGAATTCAGTGTAGTATTATACTAGACTTAGCAAGAATTCAGCATTACTGAACATGACAGGTAGACAACTTGAATAACTGTGATTAACAAGAAAAGTGTAAAATTATTAATGTTATATACAAGTTATATTATGACAATGTTACATTAAAATTACTTTTTAAGTTACATGTGTCATTTTGTTTTCTTCAATGACAAATTACAATTACTTCTTACTTTCTGTTAGCTTTACCATAATCTTTGGATTAGATCAGTGATTCCCAACCTGGGATATACAACAAGTTATTTAGGGGTACAGAAAAAAAAATTAGTTATTATGGCAGAAAAAATAATATATTATGTATCACAAATTAATAGTATTAAAAAATTTTGGGTTAAAAAATGTTCCTTGCAAAAATCACAAACTTTATTATACATTTCAAAATGCAAAAATAGAAATAAAAACTTATGCTGCTGATTGTACAATGCAACAGATCAATAAATGTTGTGCAGTCGGTCAATGATAGTGGGGATACCATTGTGTGATTAGTGATTATGCTACGGACTTTTGATGGTGGGGTATGTTACCGTTATTATTATTATCTCTCAACAATATCCCCATGTGTTGTTTGAAAAAAGTATTTTTTTGTTTATAAAAAGTATTTTTTATTGTTAGCAAGGAAAAGGACATAGCTAGTTTTCCAGATTTTCTCTACAAGCAGTAATTTTTTTCATTGTTTATTCAGTATTTTTATTAATTTTTTATTGATAAGACTGTCTTGTTTATAAAATTGTACTGCCTGCTGTGTTACCAACTTAGAGGTATGAAAGAGTACATGTCAGAAGTTGCAATTTGGCACAGAGTATTAGGTGCCCAAATCATGCGCGCATAAAAAAAACAGACTTGTATGTACTCAGGAGACCGAGAACTGAGTCAAAATAAAATTCAAAGTGGCGACACTCTTTACAAACAAGCAGCATGAGATTTGCACATGCATTTCTGGTTGGGAAGTTGGAAATGCCACAGGGCTAATGAAAAAAGGTTGGGACCACTGGATTAGATGATATGAAAAGGTGCAATACACTTCAAGGAATGTAGCCACTTGAGTCACCATAGATTGGGAAATCTCACGCTCAAATCTAGTAACTTTTACACTAAGATGTTCAAGTTCCCCAACTCTTAGTTCTTTTGTTATGAGTAAAATGTAACTTGCCACAGACAGGATCATGGCATGCTATGATACAGAGAGGCAGCATAAGCAGCAAAATCAAAATACAATTTGAACCATTCAATAATTAAAAATTTTTATGCAATGCTTTTCTACATTGGTCTATGTTATTTCGTTATTGATGTATATCAGGGCTTCTTAAACTTTTTTATTCACGATTCCATTTATGACTGTGATTTTTTTCGCAACTTAAAAAAATATAAAATAAAGATATATACAAATTTGCAAAAACAATAAATACTACCAGTTCACTCTTGTGTTACAATGGAACAGAGACAACTGAATACACTGAAAAGCGACAACACTACTCTAGTTCACACTACAGTGTTGCTGAATCATTGTCTCGCTGCACCAGAAGTGACACAAAGTGCAACTCACGAAACCTATGACACAAAGCATGCCATTTTCAAACTCTCACAAATTATTTTTAATATTTTGCATTAAAATCTCATGACTCCAAGATTTCGCTAAGCGACCCATAGTTTAAGAAGCCCTGATGTATATGATGTGATTCAACTGGAGAGGGTTTGACAGAACTTATTCTGACACATTTGGAAAAGTTAGGTTCTGAGTTAAAGTGGCTTAGAGGACAAGGCTATGACAACAGAGCTAATATGAAAAGAGTAAGAAAGGGTGTACAAAATAGAATACTTGAAAAATATCAAAGGGTATTTTATGTGCCTTATGCATGTCATTCTTTAAACCTAGTTGTGAATGGTGCAGCATTGTCTTCTACAGAAACAACTTTTTTCTATTCTACAAGAACTTTACATTTTTTTCTGGTTATACAAAGTGTTGGGAAGTGCTAAAAAAATATGTTTCATAATTAACTCCAAAACCATTGAGTGCTACTAGGTGGTCAAGCAGAGTAGATGTGTTAAAACCTTTATGATTTTAACTTTGCAAAATCTATGATGCATTATTTCAAATAATAGATGTCAACAGTGATGCAGAATATAAAGTTAAAGCAAGAGGATTAGTAAAAAATATTAAAAATTACAAGTTTATATTCTGTGTAATCCTTTGGCATGATGTTTTATTTGAAATAAATTCAGTCTTGAAGCTATTGCAATATGTAACTATAAATTTGTTAGATTGTGTAAGGATGTTGTTATCAGAAAGCATACAAAAAGTGAAAAGTTATAGACAATCTGGATATGATCAGATGAAAATTGCTGCTAATGAGATTGCAATCTTGAATGCAGTACAGAATTTTCTGCTGA
Organism: Centruroides sculpturatus; assembly: GCF_000671375.1. Taxonomy (NCBI): domain Eukaryota; kingdom Metazoa; phylum Arthropoda; class Arachnida; order Scorpiones; family Buthidae; genus Centruroides; species Centruroides sculpturatus. The sequence continues at coordinate 212,371 of NW_019384517.1, forward strand.
AACTGAAGTTAGAGACAGAAGAATAAAGCATCAATTTGAATATGAAGAAGCTATCAATGAACCTGTAACAGAAGAGAGTAAATTTTAAAAAATAAACTTTTTCAATTATATTCTGGACATTACCCTTAATTCTCTGAATGAACGATTCATGCTTCTGGAAACCCATAGCAAAAATGTTCAGTTTCTATATGACATTTTAAAACTCAAGGATTTGGATGAAAAAACACTAGAAAATTATTGTACTAATCTCCAGTCAATACTTGTGGTCAAATATGAATCAGATATAAATGCAAATGATCTTCAAGAAGAATTACGTGATGTATCTCAAATGCTACCATAATCTATGAAACCTTTGGATGTTTTAAATAATTTTGTCAATATAATTTAATTACTTTGTATCCGAATACTGTTGTAGCTCTGAGAATTTTATTAACATGTCCTGGCTCTGTAGCTAGTGGGGAAAGTATTTCCAAATTAAAATTAACAAAACACTACTTAAAGAAGTTCAATAAGACAAACAAAACTTAGAAATTCGTCATCAGTTTCTATTGAATCTACATTGGCGGCCACTCGAGACTACACATCCCTAATTAACGAATTTTCTAAAGTTAAAGTTTGAAGGGTAAAACTATAGTAGATCATTGTTGTTGATAGTTGATATCATTATTTTTAAAGTAGTTTATATTTTCAAAATAAAAATAGTATTTGTACATTTTGTGCAGTTTTAATTTTTTTTAAATCACATAAGTAACACCAACAAACCTTTATAATTACACCAGCAAATATATTTTTAATATACTTTGACAAGCGCTTTAGATTTTAATTGGGATTCGAAAGCACTTTTCAAAGTATTATTTCTATTTTTCTATCAAAAGCACTATGTCAAAGTATATTTCTATTTGTTATTAATGTTGTCAGGATTATAAAAAAAACATTTGTATAGAACATTTTTTTGACAATCCTGACAACATTAATAACAAATAGAAATCAACTACTTCCAGGATTTGCTACAAATATATAAGTTAATACAATCATCATGATATTACTGGTGTAAAATTCAATAAATAAATAAGTAATTACCTAAAACCAGCAATAATTCTCTTTAAAACAAATGTTTTCTTCCATTTTTAATGGTCGTCATCAGGTTTCCATGCATTGGAATGCTAGTAAGAGAATGCCCATTCCAAAAATTTAAAAATTGCACGTCTTGAAGATATGTGGATGCTCAATGTAGTGCTTTAAAAAAATAGTGTTCAAACTGGTGTTCTATTTTAAAAAATTCGATGTTTATATAAATTATGCAAATTTGATGACGATCTATTTTATGTCAAAATACGCCCTCCATGCAGCCACCAATGAGTCCATTTCTTTAAAATTGATGGCTGTTTTTCTCTTGAACGCTTTAAATATCTCCAGCTGTTCTAGATATTTCAGGCTGGCCTGGTCCTCGCATTGTTGTAGTAATTGTGCATTATCAAAGTCCACGTTGACATCATCAGTGGCGAAAGAAGCCAATGCCATAGTGGAAAGGAGTATTTATGATCCTTGTTTTAAGGCAGTATGTGGTAGCACCAATATATTCGCAGGACGGTTCACGATATTATCATAAATAGGGATAGAATATATTCCTGGGATACTGTTTCGATCCAATCTGTCCTTATTGTTTCTTAAACAAGAGAAAATTGTCAGTGATCTCCTGTAAGCAATCCATTTACTTGTAACGCAGGCTATTTGTTTGTAGGTGTTAGTAAGGATCTTGTTGTAAGTAATAGGTAAAAAGGACACGTCTCCTACCGTGTTTCCCCGAAAATAAGACATCTTCAGAAAATAAGACCTAGCACATATTTTGCTGAATTGCGAAATATAAGACCTCCCCCTGAAAGTAAGACCTAGCGAAGTTTTTTTTTAGTCGTAACGGTCATCGACAGATGGTTGAAAGTGGCCGTTGGCTTTTTGAAAGTACAGCCACTGATTGGTCAGCAGACAATTACGCCACACAGCATGATTTGCATAAGACTATGACTTGGGAATCACAGATTTGCATAACGTTACGGCTGGTGATGGCTAATTGGTCGGTCGGGAATCATGCCACATGCATTTGCATAGTGCTACGGTTCAGTAAGCACTAATTGGTCATAGAGTTTGATGTTGACGCTATAAAAAGGCGACAGTTCGACACTCCGGATATACGTCACTCTCGTCTAAGTTTGACTTGGGCATTTTTTTGTTCAATAATAAATGTGAATTCTTCTTCCTGGAAAAAATAAGACATTCCCTGAAAATAAGACATAGCGCATTTTTCAGAGCAAAAATTAATATAAGACACTGTNTCTTCTCTTTGGTCCAATGCTGTTACACACAATGCTGATGCAGGCTGGACTGAGGAGGAGAACAGAATCCTGCACAACATACCAACTATGCCCGGTGTTGAAATAAACATACACGACATCTGCTACGCTGTTAACAGAACACACAACTGGAAGACACCTGGTGTAGACAACATTCACAATATCTGGTACAAAAGTTTACATCACTGCACCAGGAACTAGCTAAACATCTAACACACATCATCATCAATCCACAAGACATGCCAAAATTTCTTACTCGGGACATCACCTATATGAAACCTAAAACAACAACACCACAGACCCCACACAATACAGACCAATTACATGTCTTCCAACACTCTACAAATTATTGACATCCAGTATCACAAACTAAATATACAAACATGTTGAAGAACATGACATTCTCATGGAACAACAATAAGGTTGCCATAGAAATCACAGGAAATGCAAAGAACAGTTACTCATAGATTCCGTTATTCTACGGCAAGCACACAAACAACACAGAAACATACACATGGCATATATAGACTACAGAAAAGCATTCGACAGTGTTCCACACAGTTGGCTGCTACATATTCTACACATGTACAAAATACATTTGTCACTCATTGCATTCTTCGAAAACACTAGGCAGCACTGGAGAACAACACTGCATCTCAGGGTTAGTAACACTTCCATACAAACAAACAAAATATTCATTAGGTGAGGAATTTTTCAAGGAGATTCCTTGAGTCCTCTCTGGTTCTGCCTAGCCCTGAACCCATTATCCAACATGTTAAACAACACGCATTATGGCTACAATATCACACATGAAAAAACAATACAGTTTACGCTGTCACATCTCACGTACATGGACGACATAAAACTTTATGCATCCACACAAAAACAACTTCAACAGCTCCTACATATCACACATTCATACACCAAAGGACATACAAGTGGAGTTTGGCTTAGACAAATGCAAAACACTTCACATAGAAAAAGGAATCCTGAAGAAAGAAGATATTGCTCTTGGAAATGGGGACATTATTGAATCCATGGAAGAGGGCGAGTTCTACAAGTATTTAGGATTTCAACAGGCCAAACTAACAGAACATATACAAATAAAGCAAAGATTAATTAAAGAATACCAAAGTAGGTTAAATGCTATCCTTAGAACAAAGTTAAATGCAAAACACACAGTGAAAGCAATAAACACATATGTCGTCCCAGTACTCACATACTCTTTTGGAGTTATACATTGGACCCACAAAAATCTTGAGCAACTCCAAAGGAAAACAAGAACAACACTTACTAAGCATAAACAACATAATCCTAAATCTGCTACAGAAAGATTAACCCTTCCACTTAAAGATGGCGGAAGTGGCCTGATTGACATAGTTAACCTTCACTACAAACAAATACAGTCACTGCAAGAGTTTTTCTACAGGAAACAAGAAACATCACAATTACATAAAGCAGTAACTCTAGCAGACTCAAATA
>NW_019384517.1:217919-255564 GCF_000671375.1 Centruroides sculpturatus
TGTATCACAAATTAATAGTATTAAAAAATTATTAGGTAAAAAATGTTCCTTGCAACAATCACAAACTTTATTATACATTTCAAAATGCAAAAATAGAAATAAAAACTTATGCTGCTGATTGTACAATGCAACAGATCAATAAATGTTGTGCAGTCGGTCAATGATAGTGGGGATACCATTGTGTGATTAGTGATTATGCTACGGACTTTTGATGGTGGGGTATGTTACCGTTATTATTATTATCTCTCAACAATATCCCCATGTGTTGTTTGAAAAAAGTATTTTTTTGTTTATAAAAAGTATTTTTTATTGTTAGCAAGGAAAAGGACATAGCTAGTTTTCCAGATTTTCTCTACAAGCAGTAATTTTTTTCATTGTTTATTCAGTATTTTTATTAATTTTTTATTGATAAGACTGTCTTGTTTATAAAATTGTACTGCCTGCTGTGTTACCAACTTAGAGGTATGAAAGAGTACATGTCAGAAGTTGCAATTTGGCACAGAGTATTAGGTGCCCAAATCATGCGCGCATAAAAAAAAACAGACTTGTATGTACTCAGGAGACCGAGAACTGAGTCAAAATAAAATTCAAAGTGGCGACACTCTTTACAAACAAGCAGCATGAGATTTGCACATGCATTTCTGGTTGGGAAGTTGGAAATGCCACAGGGCTAATGAAAAAAGGTTGGGACCACTGGATTAGATGATATGAAAAGGTGCAATACACTTCAAGGAATGTAGCCACTTGAGTCACCATAGATTGGGAAATCTCACGCTCAAATCTAGTAACTTTTACACTAAGATGTTCAAGTTCCCCAACTCTTAGTTCTTTTGTTATGAGTAAAATGTAACTTGCCACAGACAGGATCATGGCATGCTATGATACAGAGAGGCAGCATAAGCAGCAAAATCAAAATACAATTTGAACCATTCAATAATTAAAAATTTTTATGCAATGCTTTTCTACATTGGTCTATGTTATTTCGTTATTGATGTATATCAGGGCTTCTTAAACTTTTTTATTCACGATTCCATTTATGACTGTGATTTTTTTCGCAACTTAAAAAAATATAAAATAAAGATATATACAAATTTGCAAAAACAATAAATACTACCAGTTCACTCTTGTGTTACAATGGAACAGAGACAACTGAATACACTGAAAAGCGACAACACTACTCTAGTTCACACTACAGTGTTGCTGAATCATTGTCTCGCTGCACCAGAAGTGACACAAAGTGCAACTCACGAAACCTATGACACAAAGCATGCCATTTTCAAACTCTCACAAATTATTTTTAATATTTTGCATTAAAATCTCATGACTCCAAGATTTCGCTAAGCGACCCATAGTTTAAGAAGCCCTGATGTATATGATGTGATTCAACTGGAGAGGGTTTGACAGAACTTATTCTGACACATTTGGAAAAGTTAGGTTCTGAGTTAAAGTGGCTTAGAGGACAAGGCTATGACAACAGAGCTAATATGAAAAGAGTAAGAAAGGGTGTACAAAATAGAATACTTGAAAAATATCAAAGGGTATTTTATGTGCCTTATGCATGTCATTCTTTAAACCTAGTTGTGAATGGTGCAGCATTGTCTTCTACAGAAACAACTTTTTTCTATTCTACAAGAACTTTACATTTTTTTCTGGTTATACAAAGTGTTGGGAAGTGCTAAAAAAATATGTTTCATAATTAACTCCAAAACCATTGAGTGCTACTAGGTGGTCAAGCAGAGTAGATGTGTTAAAACCTTTATGATTTTAACTTTGCAAAATCTATGATGCATTATTTCAAATAATAGATGTCAACAGTGATGCAGAATATAAAGTTAAAGCAAGAGGATTAGTAAAAAATATTAAAAATTACAAGTTTATATTCTGTGTAATCCTTTGGCATGATGTTTTATTTGAAATAAATTCAGTCTTGAAGCTATTGCAATATGTAACTATAAATTTGTTAGATTGTGTAAGGATGTTGTTATCAGAAAGCATACAAAAAGTGAAAAGTTATAGACAATCTGGATATGATCAGATGAAAATTGCTGCTAATGAGATTGCAATCTTGAATGCAGTACAGAATTTTCTGCTGAAACTGAAGTTAGAGACAGAAGAATAAAGCATCAATTTGAATATGAAGAAGCTATCAATGAACCTGTAACAGAAGAGAGTAAATTTTAAAAAATAAACTTTTTCAATTATATTCTGGACATTACCCTTAATTCTCTGAATGAACGATTCATGCTTCTGGAAACCCATAGCAAAAATGTTCAGTTTCTATATGACATTTTAAAACTCAAGGATTTGGATGAAAAAACACTAGAAAATTATTGTACTAATCTCCAGTCAATACTTGTGGTCAAATATGAATCAGATATAAATGCAAATGATCTTCAAGAAGAATTACGTGATGTATCTCAAATGCTACCATAATCTATGAAACCTTTGGATGTTTTAAATAATTTTGTCAATATAATTTAATTACTTTGTATCCGAATACTGTTGTAGCTCTGAGAATTTTATTAACATGTCCTGGCTCTGTAGCTAGTGGGGAAAGTATTTCCAAATTAAAATTAACAAAACACTACTTAAAGAAGTTCAATAAGACAAACAAAACTTAGAAATTCGTCATCAGTTTCTATTGAATCTACATTGGCGGCCACTCGAGACTACACATCCCTAATTAACGAATTTTCTAAAGTTAAAGTTTGAAGGGTAAAACTATAGTAGATCATTGTTGTTGATAGTTGATATCATTATTTTTAAAGTAGTTTATATTTTCAAAATAAAAATAGTATTTGTACATTTTGTGCAGTTTTAATTTTTTTTAAATCACATAAGTAACACCAACAAACCTTTATAATTACACCAGCAAATATATTTTTAATATACTTTGACAAGCGCTTTAGATTTTAATTGGGATTCGAAAGCACTTTTCAAAGTATTATTTCTATTTTTCTATCAAAAGCACTATGTCAAAGTATATTTCTATTTGTTATTAATGTTGTCAGGATTATAAAAAAAACATTTGTATAGAACATTTTTTTGACAATCCTGACAACATTAATAACAAATAGAAATCAACTACTTCCAGGATTTGCTACAAATATATAAGTTAATACAATCATCATGATATTACTGGTGTAAAATTCAATAAATAAATAAGTAATTACCTAAAACCAGCAATAATTCTCTTTAAAACAAATGTTTTCTTCCATTTTTAATGGTCGTCATCAGGTTTCCATGCATTGGAATGCTAGTAAGAGAATGCCCATTCCAAAAATTTAAAAATTGCACGTCTTGAAGATATGTGGATGCTCAATGTAGTGCTTTAAAAAAATAGTGTTCAAACTGGTGTTCTATTTTAAAAAATTCGATGTTTATATAAATTATGCAAATTTGATGACGATCTATTTTATGTCAAAATACGCCCTCCATGCAGCCACCAATGAGTCCATTTCTTTAAAATTGATGGCTGTTTTTCTCTTGAACGCTTTAAATATCTCCAGCTGTTCTAGATATTTCAGGCTGGCCTGGTCCTCGCATTGTTGTAGTAATTGTGCATTATCAAAGTCCACGTTGACATCATCAGTGGCGAAAGAAGCCAATGCCATAGTGGAAAGGAGTATTTATGATCCTTGTTTTAAGGCAGTATGTGGTAGCACCAATATATTCGCAGGACGGTTCACGATATTATCATAAATAGGGATAGAATATATTCCTGGGATACTGTTTCGATCCAATCTGTCCTTATTGTTTCTTAAACAAGAGAAAATTGTCAGTGATCTCCTGTAAGCAATCCATTTACTTGTAACGCAGGCTATTTGTTTGTAGGTGTTAGTAAGGATCTTGTTGTAAGTAATAGGTAAAAAGGACACGTCTCCTACCGTGTTTCCCCGAAAATAAGACATCTTCAGAAAATAAGACCTAGCACATATTTTGCTGAATTGCGAAATATAAGACCTCCCCCTGAAAGTAAGACCTAGCGAAGTTTTTTTTTAGTCGTAACGGTCATCGACAGATGGTTGAAAGTGGCCGTTGGCTTTTTGAAAGTACAGCCACTGATTGGTCAGCAGACAATTACGCCACACAGCATGATTTGCATAAGACTATGACTTGGGAATCACAGATTTGCATAACGTTACGGCTGGTGATGGCTAATTGGTCGGTCGGGAATCATGCCACATGCATTTGCATAGTGCTACGGTTCAGTAAGCACTAATTGGTCATAGAGTTTGATGTTGACGCTATAAAAAGGCGACAGTTCGACACTCCGGATATACGTCACTCTCGTCTAAGTTTGACTTGGGCATTTTTTTGTTCAATAATAAATGTGAATTCTTCTTCCTGGAAAAAATAAGACATTCCCTGAAAATAAGACATAGCGCATTTTTCAGAGCAAAAATTAATATAAGACACTGTCTTATTTTCGGGGAAACACGGTAGAAGTGCCACTTTTGCAGGTTGTTCATGGCATGCTACCAGATCATTATTTACGTGTGTAGGATAACCATGCTGCCTAGCTACACTTGAAATATATTCCAGCTCCATTCTTTTATCCTCTGCCATTGAACAATGGGTGTAAGCCCTTCCTACTAGGTCTTAAAAGCAGAGATCTTGTAACTAAAAGGATCATGTGATTTCACATGGATGAAAAGCGGAGCATACGAGTTTTTACGGAATACCTTAGTTCTTAACTGGCCATGTTATAACTTGATGTCTATATCGAGAAAATGCATGGTGGTGGAGCTTTATTGTTCTGCCCACAATGAGAGGCCATAAGTGTTATCATTGAAAGCTTTGGTGAACATTGCCAAGTCCAGTTTTTTCTTCCAAATAATCAACACATCATCCACATATCTAGTGTACAACTTAATGTCATCGCTTATGCTAGGTAAGACGTGTCGTTCCAGGTACCTGACTACCAATTCACAAAGCGTTCCCAATATGGGACTACCCATAGGTACCCCTCTAGTTTGAAGAAAAGTAAATTTTTTTAAAGCACTATGTGCACTAATAGCACAATATAGCACTATTTTTTAAAAGTGCTACATTGAGTATGCACATATCTCAAGACATGCAATTTTTAAATTTTTGGAATGGACGTTCTCTTACAAGTATTCCAATGCATGGAAACCTGATGATGACCATTAAAAACGGAAGAAAAAATTTTTTTTGAAGAGAATTATTGCTGGTTTTAGGTAATTACTTATTTATTTATAAAAGCTAAAATTTTTATGTTAATTTTTATTTTATTTTGATGTTATTTAATGATCTGTTGTTAATTNATTATTGATAAATACTTAATATTAGTTAGGATTTTTATTTCAAAGTATCTTAAAATTATTTCTAAGAGTTTTACATAGTTATTGTATATTGGCTTTTAATACCACTACACAATAACTATAAAATTTGCAAGATCCAAAATGTTAACAAGAAACAAATTTTACATCTGAGGTCATTAAAAAAAATCAAAAATTATTAAACTAGAAATGTCAGTACTAGACTTTTTGACTACAAAATCAAAAATATACAACAACAACAAATATAAAACTCAAATGTTACAATTTCAGTTCACTAATTATTACAATAAATTGATTATTAGTAAAAATCATAATTATTCCATTATTCCTAAATCTCAAACATTTAACCTAATTAGGGAAAATAGCTTAGCAGAAAAAAACCCTTAATCTACACAATTTAACAGCAGAATTGAAGACTAGCTTTCTGTGTTGCTATCTTCTATTGTACTATACATATGGATGTTTTAACCAATTGCTTAATTTTAAATCTTCTCACAGCTGGTTATATAGTAAAAAACCAAAAAACCTGTAAAATTAAATCAGCGAATATATTTAATATACTTTGACAGAGATCTGATGTACATTGGTTTGACCAAAAGGTCTGTTAAAAAATGACTGGCGGAGAATAAATACAATATACTGTACATAACAAAAAGCAGACCCCCGCCCTAGCAATATATTCTTTTGAAACTAGTGTGAAAGCTAAACTACAGCAGGCTAGCTTCATTAAATGCACCTTTCACACTGAGCGGATCAAAAATTTGGAGGCTCAATTTTTTTATGATCCTGACAACATTAATAACAAATAGAAATCAACTACTTCCATTGGGATTTGTTACAAATATATTCACTAAATTTTTATGTTAATTTTAATTTTTAGTGTTAATATTAACACACAGATGTGGTTTTTATATTCGTTTCAATATTTAATTGTTAACACATAGATGGGAATTTTTGTATTTCTTCAAATATTCAATCATTCCAGTGATTTTAAAATTTAAAATTGCTCTTTAAGCATTCCAAATTTTTGTATAGACCATTTTGAGTTGAAGCAGATCCCAATTACAATCGAAAGCACTTGTCAAAGTATATTAAAACTATATTTGCTGGTTTAATCATAAAGGTTTGTTGGTGTTATTTACTATATAACCAGCTTTGAGAAGATTTAGAATTTTTTAAAATCAGAATCGAAGGTTATTTTAAAGAAAAAATATTTAAAGGACACCATTTCAAAGACTTGCATCATACTGAGAAAATCTACTGCACGGCACTGGCCACAGTATAGCAAGTCCAAATTATCAGTGTTTTCTGGAAGACAATGACATTTTGTGTACAGTGTTTGTTACTTGCAATGGTGCACTGCATTATTCTGATAGCTTTTCATACTTGTTCAAGTCAAGCTGTCATTCATATTGAACTCTATGAACTGGAGAGTATCACAAAATCAAAAGTATTGATATTTTTGCTGATAAGAATATCGTGGGTCTAGACAAAATATGGAATACACATCAAAATTTTTCATAAAACAGAAATGAATGTATTAAAGATATTCATGTTTATTTAAGAATCTAAAATGGTAACTTTGTTAATCTTCTGAACAATGCATGTGAATGAGAACAAGCTCTGATCTGACAATGGAGAGTAGTCTCTGAAAGCATTTGTTTGACTCCAAAATGAGATAAGAGATACTCATAATTGGTGTGGATACATTTTTTTTTATCATTATACAATAGGTTGTGAAAATATTAATTCTTACTCAAATGTAGGAACAACATTATTTGATATTGATATGACAGTTTTGTCAATATCTAATCTGTTATTTTTTCCTTAAATATGTTATTTTATTGCCAAATTAGCTGAGCCACTTAGCTTTATTCAGAAAAATGATATATTAAGTAAAGTTAATGTGTGCTTGAAACTGTAATATGACAGGATATCCTGTGCATATAATTAACACTCTAATTTTACTTCAAGAACTGCCCATAGAGCAGTTCATATAGCCAGATGACAGGTCATATATAGTGGTTATGTATAATAAGGCACTAGCTAACATTACAGGGAAATATACTACTATGCAGTTATCAAGATTGCATACAGGAGATCTACTTTTTTTTGTGCATCAGAAATGATAGACAAGCTGCTTGCCAGGGATCTAGTCTATCTTTGTATGCAATTACAGAGTGAACCATCTATGTGAATATATTGGGCCATGGCTAGATGCCTGAACATGAGGATTAAGGAACAATTTGGAAGCGGCTTTTTACTACTTTGTGGGGTAATTTTGTGGCAGATAATGATGTTCAGGTTGAATTTGATAAGGCACATATCTTACACCACTCTGTCGATCCTGCCCATCTCAAGTATCTTGAATGGATCAAAATATTCAAGGCAAGGGCTTTGAAAGGTGGCATGGCAGTTAATTATAAGGAGATGGACTGTATTTTAGTTGTTTTACAAGCATTATATGAGCTCACATAAGTCTTCTTACTAATACTTACGTTTTATTTACTATATATTGTAACATCATTTATGTTTTAATTGTTTTATGTTGTAATTGATATGTTCATTGAATCATGATGCTATTTCTTCACTGTGCATGCATGCATTTACAACAGTTTCAATTCTTTAAATTTGTAGTTGTGTTCTATTTTTAGAGTAGGCATTTGATTCTGTTTTTGTTTCTTCTAATTTGAGGATGACCATTCAAAATGAAATAAAACATTTGCTTTGCGTAAATATGTACATTTTTTAATGGGTTTTGGTGTCTAAGTGTATTACTATGTTATACCAATATTGTGGTAGGGACTGTGCTATATGGTTTAATATATATTCTGTATACTATAAATTATTTATATGGAATATGTTCGTTTTGTCATAAAGAATAAAAATGATTAAAAAACTTGTAAATATTTTTGATTACTGCTGTTATATAGATTCTTTGTAATAGAAGCTATAAAGTATAATAATGTTTATGTATGTATGTATGAGTTCAAAATAATTTCAACCTTATGTTTAGTGTTATTGCTGAATATAATATACAGGTAGCCCTCGGTTTACGCCGCAGTTCCATTCCTACAAAAGCCGGTGTAAATCGAATCGGCGTAAAATGAACCCGTATTTACAGTGAGGTATAGGGTTAGGTTCTACATAAGTGAAAAATAAGCTAATAATTTTGTTTATTAATACAATATAATACAAAATACATATAAATTTTTAATTTTTAAAATGTATTTTATCATAAAATAAAGTAAAATGTTTTTATTTAAAAATTTTAGTTTCGAATTTCTTACATTTTTCGGAAAAAAGTATCCATCTTTAATTGTTTACATTTTTGATTTCTTTCATTAAGAATTTCGGAATATGGTCGAATATGATGCTCCTTTTTACATTTGCACTTCGCTCCCAACATTGTCTAACTCACAAACTTCATCCGTCAAACTTTCCTTAGTTGAAAGGATACGTTAACCCGACGTAGAGCTACAGACGAGCGAAGACACTGATTGGTCGACCACCGGTCGCCGTAGCGCATATATAAGGTCAGTTTGAGCGGGAAAATTCAAGGTGGCTAAGGAGAGATAAATATCGTCTGGCCAACGAGAAGTAGATTTGTCTCACTAACGATAATTTGTGATCGCCGGAAGTGCTATTGCGTCGTAAGGTGTTTTCCTGAATGAACTGATACGGGATACATTCATTGGCGCTATGGATTCGGACGCCATTTATTGGACTATTAAGTTTAATATCTTGACTCGTGGGTACCTAAACGTTTAGTATTTTAATATTAATTTAATGCAAATGTATACATACCCAATAATATTAAACAGAAAAAATAAATATATTTAATAAAAATCTTTGTTTTAACGAATGTACAATGTCGCAGCTTGGTAAATACGTCAACACCGAAATGAAAATCAGTCTAGGGAAAATCGGGGAATTACATCTTGAAACGGCGAATTGCGCAGCGACGTTATTGTGAATTGGCGTAAATTGAACCGGCGTAAACCGAGGGCTACCTGTACTTTGAATTACCTTAAAAATATTACAAGTTAATTGAAAGTCTTAATTTCTTGAAAAGAGTTTGTATGTAGAAAACATTATGGGTATGTTTGACAATATATAAGTAAATTTAGACTTCAGTAAATTTAAGTGGCATTAATTTCAAGATATTTTTTGTACATTATTAATGTCAGATTGCAATTGAGACTTAGAGTTATATTTTAGATATATTATTGGGAAAATATTAGAAAAATTTTTATATATCTAATTCTAATTTGAAATTTTATAGACAACAATGAATTCAACTGCTCCTGTTAATCCAAAAATAACTCAGCTAACAAAACCTGCTACTGTGAAAGTTGAATCATTATCTAAGCCTGAAGCAGTGGATGAGAAGATTAGCCATGTACAATATATTAATTTGGAATTGAAATTTGAAATCAAAGAGGTATTATATTTTCTTTTTAATGAATATTAGAATAATTCTAAACAATTAAGCTAAATCAAGTTAAGAGAGTTGACAGAAAAAATATTTTTTTTTATTTAATGTGTTAGCTACCTAAAGTAAGCAGTGGTTAGATATATTTATTTGATTTTAAGATAGTGCCTTATTTTGTGAGTTTGCAGTTTGAAATGCCTCACCACAATTTAAGAAGATATGTACTTAACAATTTTATGATAAGCCTTTTCAGAAATTTTAGTTTCATCTTTAGATCTGACAGTGATTTTAACAAAAGTATATTCTGTTTGTTTTTCTTGTTAGCAAAAGTGATGTACACTTCACACCTACACTTTACTGTATAATGTAATTGCACTTACGTGTTGTGGCATTACTAACAGTGAATTTGAAATATAAATGAGTTCACAAGCACTTTCGATAGCATAAAGTTAGCATCGTCAGGTGTAAATTAAATACAATAGTTTTCAAATTCTGAGCTTTTAAACAACATATGAAAATATACAAAGCACATGGATGGAATACCAATATGAATTTGAAATAGAATAGAATAAGAATTCAAAAATTTTTTGAACAGCAATATGAGTGACGTAATATCCCCAAATATGTGTAGAGAGCGATAATGATGTTTAGAGATGTAGATTAGATTGCTTGAATACAGTTGTCCATATTTGTGGATTTCAAGAGTTGTTGTGTTGCACGGTGTTAAAGCCGATATGTAGAGGTTCTCCCAAATAAATAATACTTTCTGATTGTTGCACCATTTGAGTAACTCTGTTTGGGCCCAGAGCAGCTGATAATGTTGATCAACCACTTTTTTTGCCAATTCCGTTGACGGTCTACTGTTTCTGATATCCTCCTGATGTTCTAGGATGTGAGAAATTAACATTCTGGCCATGGCTCCTAAGTAGCTGGTCTCTTCTCCTGACAGATCATGTTTAAGTGGAATTTGATAAACCCCAGATTTTTCATTCAATTTAAAAATATCTGTCGTTGCATAATAGTTTTCTTAGCATTGGTTGTGTGGTTAACGGTAAAATAAAACTATTCATTCTAAAAAGATGTACTGTACTATTTTTAGAGAGACGGGGCCTAAAAACGGTATTGGACAATGTGCTATTTTTAGATCCTCTTTGTTACTAAGAAAAGACTGTGGAAATAGCTTATTTTTAACACAATTTTGGAGATAATGAAATTTAGACCTGGAGTATCTAGATTTTTGCATAGCTCTGCTAATGATTTGCAATTCTTCTTCCACTAGTGATTGGTTGGAAGGGAGAAGGTAAGCCCTCCGCATGAGAAAAGTTATGGCAGAGTTCATGTACTTTAATCTATTCGATGTTGAATATTTTCTCCGTCCACGTTGAATATTTTTCGATGTTAAGCCTAACGCGATCACATGTTTTAGAAAAATAATAGTTGTGGCTATTGTATTATTCCGAATTAATTTATATTTCTTACACACAAAATAGACATTTTAGGGAATGTAAAAAACAAAAACTTTTATTTTAAAAATTAATTTTAGTGTGATATATCTCAAAACAAGGTACAACACACAGTGGAACATTACACTGTACACGTTGATAATATGATTCTGCACGTTTTTTGTTAGCTGAACATACTTTACATACTCTGGATGGATGCTTTTCTTTCTCTTTATGTGGTATGAGACTAGGAAAATGCCATTTGGATAAATGTAACAGATTTTCACGTGATGGTTGACCACAGTGTGCTAGATGTCTGCTTCTGTGATACTTTTCTATCACTTCTCTGATTACAGACATACGAAAATCTAAAAATGATATTTGTATTTTCGTATGTTTTCGATATAAAATACAGGCCTTATATAATGTAATATCCATCATATAAAAAAACACTTTTTTGTACCATTTTTTTCATGCACAGATAATTGTGTATTACTCTGTCACAGAGATCAATACCACCCATATTGCGATTATAATCCAAAATACAATTTGGTTTTCTTATTATTTCCCCAGATCTGTCACGTTTACCCGAATCAGAGAATTCATTGTCTTTGTACTCCGTAGATTACATAGTATTCCTAATGGTCCCGTAAAACTTTTCACTTGAGGACATCTGAAATTTGTACGAATCCATCCGTCGTCACTACTAAATCGTGGACGTTTTGCAGTATTACGTCACATACTGTCACGTGATCTGCCTTTATATCCACTTGTAGATGGTAAATCAGGATCAAAATCATCACTATCATCACTTATATTTTGATCTGGCATGTAATCATCATTGCTGTTTGAAAATTCAGATTCATCAGAACCTAAATTGAATAAATATTCGATAACTTCTGACTTATTTAGAGCACTGTGTCTATTACTTGCTGCCATGTCGAAAGACAGAGACGAAGTGGTCTGATTTTCTTTGTGATTTCTAACAAAGAACTATTCCTAGAATTTCGATAATCTGCTGAGCGGAAACTAGATAACATAATAGTTCTTCTGATATGAGTCACTTATTTCAAAACAACATACAGGTAGCGACATCTGATATTTAAAAAATGTTTCGATGTAAACACGAAAATATTCGGGATTGGCCACGCAGGTCAACAAGGTCAACACGAATATTTTCAGGAACAGCGTAGGACAGGTTAAAGGTTGGAAGGCTGTTGCTGGGATAATTTGTGGGGCGTTGTTGTTTCTATGATGTACAGAAAGTAGGAGCTCAGGAGACGTATGGATTTCTAGATCTAAGAAAGAGATTCTGACATTTTGTTCTTCCTCTATTGTGAATTTGATAGAAAGATATATAGAGGCCAACACATGAATAAATTGATCTAAATCCTCAGTAGAGCCTTCCCACACAAGTAGTATGTCACAACATAATGTAAATACATAATTGCATCTTGGATGGTTAAGGGGGCATTGAAAATTCAAATTTTCAAACTCACAGTAGAGGAAGAGCAAAATGCCAGAATCCTTTTCTTAGATCTAGAAATCCATATGTCTCCTGAGCTCCTATTTTCTGTACATCATAGAAACAATATCCTTTTCTTAGATCTAGAAATCCATATGTCTCCTGAGCTCCTATTTTCTGTACATCATAGAAGGAATATCCTTTTCTTAGATCTAGAAATNTACATGAACTCTGCCATAACTTTTCTCATGCGGAGGGCTTACCTTCTCCCTTCCAACCAATCACTAGTGGAAGAAGAATTGCAAATCATTAGCAGAGCTATGCAAAAATCTAGATACTCCAGGTCTAAATTTCATTATCTCCAAAATTGTGTTAAAAATAAGCTATTTCCACAGTCTTTTCTTAGTAACAAAGAGGATCTAAAAATAGCACATTGTCCAATACCGTTTTTAGGCCCCGTCTCTCTAAAAATAGTACAGTACATCTTTTTAGAATGAATAGTTTTATTTTACCGTTAACCACACAACCAATGCTAAGAAAACTATTATGCAACGACAGATATTTTTAAATTGAATGAAAAATCTGGGGTTTATCAAATTCCACTTAAACATGATCTGTCAGGAGAAGAGACCAGCTACTTAGGAGCCATGGCCAGAATGTTAATTTCTCACATCCTAGAACATCAGGAGGATATCAGAAACAGTAGACCGTCAACGGAATTGGCAAAAAAAGTGGTTGATCAACATTATCAGCTGCTCTGGGCCCAAACAGAGTTACTCAAATGGTGCAACAATCAGAAAGTATTATTTATTTGGGAGAACCTCTACATATCGGCTTTAACACCGTGCAACACAACAACTCTTGAAATCCACAAATATGGACAACTGTATTCAAGCAATCTAATCTACATCTCTAAACATCATTATCGCTCTCTACACACATTTGGGGATATTACATCACTCATATTGCTGTTCAAAAAATTTTTGTATTCTTATTCTATTCTATTTCAAATTCATATTGGTATTCCATCCATGTGCTTTGTATATTTTCATATGTTTAAAATTATACACCCACAAATCTTTTACGGTGCGACATTAAATAAAAAGAAAAAGTTCTCATAAATGTTTTCAAACCAACATAAGGTTCTTCATCAGGTGAATAGTGGAAATCGTAAAAATTATTCGATGGAAATCATAAAAATTTGAAAGAGTCTTGATTATCGATTATAACAATAATTCCTGCAGCTGTTGTCATCAACGGGCATGTGCATTCCTCGGAAGCAAAAAATTTTTTTTTATTTAGATTCTTTCTGTCATATATAAGCGACTGTCATGCTAGGGATAGAAATAATTTGCCTTTATTGTTAATACATTTGTTATCTTGGCCAGCTCTGTATATACAGGGTGTATCAGAATGACGTTTTAAAAATTTGGGGGATTGTAGAGGATGAAATTTTGAACATTTTGATATAAGGAACCCATAGCTGGAAATGTGATATAAAGTTTCTACAGCGGTAGGAAGTGCTTGAGCCCCGTCACTTTAGCTACCCTTTCGTCCATTGATGTCATGTTATTGTTCTTGACTTCTTCCTCTGAGGTTATGTAAAGTCCTTTGTATGCGCATTACCTATAGGAACAGTTCATGAGCTTACGGAGTGCATCTTTACAGCATTTAATATCATCAGAGGGGAGCGTGGCATCTTACAGAGAGTCGGACAAAACATGGTTTGTCGTTGCACATTATGTGACGAAGTTGGTGGTCGTCACATTGAACATTTACTGTAAAGTAGTGCGGCCACTGATTCCATGTACAGTTAGGTTGTACTTTACTGTTTTGTCAATAAAACTTGTCATAAATACAGTGGTACCTCAGGATACGAAATTAATCCATTCCGACACTCAGATCATATCATGAAAATGTCGTAAGGTGAATCATTTTTTCCCATACGATTACATGTAAAACCAAATAATTTGTTCCAACACGAAAAACACACTCAAATTAAAGCTAAAGTAATACATTAAAAAATAATAATAATAATTATAGTAAGGAAAATACTAAAAAATGCGTTTTGTAGTTGTAAATGTATAAATAACCGTAATAGAATAATAATTGATTTAAAAAAAATATAGTTTTATTTGCACTTTATCTTTGAGGATAGACGACGGTGAAGGTGTAAATTGGTGGCGGAAGAGAGGGAGAAGGGAAATGATACTAAAACTTAACTTACATAACATAAAGTAACAATAATTTAAAAATAACTTAGAAAAGATTTTAAAAAATTAGTGTTGTTTTATTTTTTAAATATTTTTTAAATTTTTATTCACTGCTTTTTGCTTTCTTTTTCACTTCCACCAGCACTTTCACTGGATAGAGGTTGCTTGGTAAAATATCTGTCCAAAGAGGTTCGGCTTTGCCTACTTTTTAATGTTTCTAAAATGACTTAGGCAAATGTCATTACTCCGAGCAGCAATATGGCCAGCGTGAACCTTTTCGGGATGTTTCTTTTCAATAAAATCGGTCACTTTCTGATAATACCTCAAGATTTCCTTTATCGAGCGAGATCCTTCCACGACGAGACTGAGACCAACGAACAGAAGTGAATAAAAAATGGTGCTGCGAACTAATGTAACATCATATGGTGAGTTTTTGTTCGTATCGTGGAGAAAAAATAGGTTCGAATTTCATGTCGTATCCTGAAAATTTTGTATGCTGGGGCGTTCGTATCCTGAGGTACTACTGTACTGTATTCTGCTGTTTCATTCAGCATACTGACTGCAAAGTGCAAAGTGCTGTAAAACCTTTATATCACATTTCCGGCTTTGGGTTCCTTATACCAAAACGTTCAAAATTTCATCCTCTACAATCCCCAAATTTTTAAAACATCATTCTGATACACCCTGTATAAATTCCCTCCATCCATCTCAAATGCTCCATATGAGGCATGGTGTGGATGATCCTGGCTTCATTAAACATTGGATGGATATCAGGATCTGTAGCATAACGAGCTAGAGTGGTTGTTACTCTCTTGTGCTGTATGTCAGCCTTGTGTTTCTTTAGTCTCACTTCTAATGAGTGCTTAGTGGAGCCAATGTATATTAAATCCTCATTACACCTATGATTCTTTAGCGGGATGTGATATACTCCCAATAGCATGTCCTGGTTGGGAGTATCCTTAGCATTACGGAGTAGCTTAAATAGACTAGGACATCTATATGCGATGCTGATGTGTTTCCTCCTAGCAATCTCAGAGTACAGCTTTTGTAAATACGGGTTGTGCGTGACAGGAACTCTGTCTTTAGGATCCAGTCTTTCTTCCCCATGTGAAGTGGCTTGTGCAGATATTTGGTGATGGTGTAGTTTCTTGGACAAGTTATTTATAAAGTTATGGTATTCATGGTGCTCAGCTATACGAGATAGATACTTAAGTTTAGATTCTAGAGCATGCATCGTTGAGGAATGAGTGTAGGCTCTCTTAATTAAAGTGTTCAACACTACCATTTTATAATGAAAAGGATCACAAGATTCTATTGGTATGTATAGGGGCTCTGAATCTGGTTTTCTGTATACCTCTTTGCGGATCATTATTCCATCAAATGCAATGCTAATATCAAGAAAATGAACCTGGGTGTTGTGTGCTTGATCAAGCTCCATAGTTAAGCCATATTGGTTGTCATTGACTGAATCTAAGAAAGCTGATACATCTGGTATGAGCTTCCACAAAATTAGGATATCATCAATATATCTCTTGTATAATACTGTATGATGTTGGGGAGCTGGAGAGGGAGGATCTTTTCCTCTAGTTGACATATTACCAATTCACATAAATCACCTGAGACAGGGCTCCCCATCGGTACACCCCTAGTTTGCATGTACATTGTGCCTTTGAATTGAAATAAAAAGTTATAGAATAACAAGTGCATTATCTCTAAGAATTGTTGTTGGAAGTTACCATTATTAAAATGGCCACGTTCAATACTTTAATTAAGAGAGCCTACACTCATTTCTTAACAATGCATGCTCTAGAATCTGAACTTAAGTATGTATCTCGTATAACTGTGCACCATGAATACCATAACTTTATAAATAACTTGTCCAAGAAACTACACCATCCCCAAATATCTGAGCAAGCCACTTCACATGGGGAAGAAAGACTGGATCGTAAAGACAGAGTTCCTGTCACGCACAACCCGTATTTACAAAAGCTGTACTCTGAGATTGCTAGGAGGAAACACATCAGCATCGCATATAGATGTCCTAGTCTATTTAAGCTACTCCGTAATGCTAAGGATACTCCCAACCAGGACATGCTATCGGGAGTATATCTCATCCTGCTAAAGAATCATAGGTGTAATGAGGATTTAATATACATTGGTTCCACTAAGCACTCATTAGGAGTGAGACTAAAGAAACACAAGGCTGACATACAGCACAAGAGAGTAACAACCACTCTAGCTCGTTATGCTACGGATCCTCATACCCATCCAATGTTTAATGAAGCCAGGATCATCCACACCACACCTCATATGGAGCATTTGAGATGGATGGAGGCAATTTATATATACAGAACTGGCCAAGATAACAAATGTATTAATAATAAAGACAAATTATTTCTATCCCTAGCATGACAGTCGCTTATATATGACAGAAAGAATCTAAATAAAAAAAAATTTTTTGCTTCCGAGGAATGCACATGCCCGTTGATGATGACAGCTGCAAGAATTATCATTATATTTGATAATCAAGACTCTTTCAAATTTTTATGATTTCTATCGAATAATTTTTACGATTTCCGTTATTCACCTGATGAAGAACCTTATGTCGTTTGAAAACGTTTGTGAGAACTTTTTCTTTTTATTTAATGTTGCACTGTAAAAGGTTTGTGGGTGTATATTTTTATATTTTCACAGTGTTGTGATAAAGTTTTCATATGTTGTTCGAAAGCTCAGAATTTGAAAACCACTGTATTCAATTTTCACCTGACGATGCTAGCTTTATGCTATTGAAAGTGCTTGTGAACTCATCACTTCAAATTCACCGTTTCTTGTTAGAATGTTCTTTTATTAAACTTATGTCAGATCTGAAGATGGAACTGTGAAAATTTCAAAAATGTTCATCACACAGATATCAAGCATTTATTTGGCTTCTTAAATTGTAGTCATGTCTCTTTAAACTGGAAGTAAAAATATTGTTGTCTCTATCAAATATAAGTTAGCATCAAAAAGTTCCTGGAATTGGTTTATTACTCAAAAGTATGTGTGCGAATGATAAATTAAGCAATGTGTCCTTCAAAGTATTGTCCTTTGACAACAACACACTTTGCCAATGCTGGTATAGCTAGTGAAAACATTCTTGGAAGCCATCTCACAACAGTGTTTGCAATGCAGATGTCGCACTAACCTCATTTACATTCTTGAAGTGGCTTCCCTTGATGGCAGCTTTCAACCAGGGGAAGAGGTAGAAATTGCATGAGGTCTGCCATGAGCATTCATGGCATTGTGCGTTAGCAAACACGATGCATGTTCAATTGATCATACAGCATCTATGAGGTCTCAGAAAGTTTTTTCCCCAATAACACACAAAATTTGATATTTTCACATTGTTCTTCCACAGACATCTTTGCCAGACTTTGTTTTATGACATCTCATTAACACAGCCTTCAGTGAATGGTAACTGTTGTCATCTTTACAGTGAGTACAAATTTGTTTGAACATATTTTTCTATTCCTGACATGTTTAACTAGGACATGCATTACATGTTCCCTTTTTCATCACCTTTAATTGACTAACCCAGCATAATTCCCAGAACTTTTTTAAGCTAGTTTGTAGATAAGTTCTTCTTTATTCCATCAATTTAATAAAAGATATGAAAAATATTTATGAGCAGCTTGACTGTCCTGCTTTAGGTGAATAACAAATGTGTTCTAATTGGAATGCTAATTTCATAACATGATTATAAAATAATTTTTTTTTTTAGGAGTTATCATAAATGGCTGGAATAAAGAAAAGTTTATGTACTTGATATAGCAAATATTTTCAGTTTGAGTTTTTTTATTTAAATTGTTGTCTGTTTTGTTATAGTTATGTGAACTTTTATAGTGTATTGCTATTGGAATTGCATAAAAACATTAATAACATAGTTCCTTTATTAACCCCAGGAGAGGATTTTTAAAAAGTACATATTTACAGTTTTTTATTTTTATTTTTGCTACAGTTACCAAATAGAAATACAAAATACCTTAAGTATTTTTGGAACTATTAAAGTTTGTTGACTGTAATTATGGGTTACAGTTACTTTTGAAATAATTACTGTTTTTACAGTTAATCCAATTCAGCATCTTCTGATTCAGTTGTTACATTGTCATTTATGACTGTTTTGATGTCATTGTCAGAAATAGGATTGTCACTATCATCTGTAACTTGAGTTTTCCTAATTACCCTTTGACTGATAAGCTTTTGGTTTATGAATTCAATCACAACTTTCCTATTGTTATTTTTCAATAATATTTATAATTTTATTTTCAAAACTGGTTCCATGAATTTTGGAACAGAAGTGTTGTCTGATTCTAAACAATTTAAAAAGATGTAGAATTTTAGTTAAACTCCTCATCTGTTATTCTAAACTACAGTAGATCCCCCTATAAAACCGTTTCCTATAGTTATGATTCCTATAAAAATTGTGGCATTATCCGTAAACAACGGTAAAAATAACTCCTATAATACGTAAAACGTCATCGGGCAGCCGAACTACTTACCCGCCGTCCGTAGCGCCACGCTACGGAGAGATTTCTATCGTCTGGACAGTATTATATAAATTATATATAAATTAGGTACTGTACATATAATTATATATTAATTATATATAAATTAGGTACTGTATATATAATTATATATTAACTTAATTTATTGTAACTTTATTATAATTAAATATATATTTTTCGCCGTCTAGCGTCACGCTACGGCGAGTTAGGCGACCTATCGTCTGTTTAGTACTGTAATTTTATACATTTCTTGTGAAAGAAACATTTCTTATTTAACGGCCATAAAAATTATTTATATTAATGATGTCTCCAAAGGTCAACGAAGTTTTCGCAGAAAAATAATATCAGAAATCGCGGCCGCAATTTGATGCGCTGTTCCGCGACGAAACCAAGCTTTAGCAACGGGCGTAGTCGAACGGTACACACTCGGTAAGCAATCCTACAATTTTTTGTTTATAACGTAGTTTATACGGATTATTTTCAAAAAAATATACGTATTTTGGAAATGTTGAGTCGAATTAGTCTAGAATCGATTAATTTTATGAAAGAAAACCTTTCAAACAGCCGTAGTCCGTAAACTATGATTCCTACAAAATTGATTCATAAAGAACGGAACGTATCTACCGTCTTATAGGGGGATCTACTGTATATGGTATAGTAGCATGTTACCCATGCTTTTCAACCTGGAATTTTATTTTTAAAAGCATCTTTATTTCCAGGATTTATTTTAAGACTGATGTTTATTAAATCCTGGGATTTAATTGAGGAAATATGGTATTTAAATTCACAAAATTTGTAAAATTTAAATTAAAAATATTATATTTAGATGGGACTTGATCTTTATCGAAAAGGAAAGCTTGAAGATACACAGTTATTGCGATTTGCATTTAAACGTCTTGGAACTAATATGTGTATCAAAACTTTTGAAACAGCTGTAGATCTTTATCTTGGAGGAATATTTCTTCATCATAAAGAATTTCAAAGTAAGTACAGATAATAACTGTTATATTGTTAGTGCTAAATGTTCATAAAAAAATATATTTGAATTAGAATTTTTTAAGGAAACTTTCATTTTATTTTTGTAAGTTGTTTTATTTTTATGTATTCTGAAAAAAATGGCTCTTTATTTTTTAAAAAAAACATGGTAATGTCAGAAACAATAATTCAATTTTTTCTGTTATAAAGAAAAAATTCTGCTATATATAAAGAAAGCTTTTATCACAACAATATATATACTAATTAGACTGGCTTTAAGCTATGAGAGCGAGTTTAAAACATTTCAGCAGATATGAAGTATAGATTCAAGTTATTTATCAAATAAATAACATATCATAAACAACTTTTATTTTCTAAATGTTTACTAATATTTAAATTTGTTTAATTTAAAGGACATTCTGTACATTTGAATGAGAATTCGAGACATTTTATTGTATAAAAATAATTTTTAGCATTACATAAAGTACCTTTTGTATAAAAATATGATAAAGTTGATGATTATAGATAAAGTTGATGATTATAGATATTACTACATTATTGGATGTTAAACTTTTAAATAGTACAAAAAAAAATAAAGATAATTTATTTTTTGACTCTCAAGAAATTTGGATAATATATAGGAAATATTCAAATGTCCAATATCAAACAGTGAACAGAAAATAAATCAATTTTTTGTGTAACTTAATACAAAAGAAAGTTTTTACCAAAACTACAGTAATTTTCATTATTATTACAGTCATCAATCAATTAATGTGTGAGGACCCGAGGGTTAACTGAAGGGTCCGAATGAAGGGTATCAATCAGAAATTTAAAGAGCTCCTTTTCAGATGCGAATGGAAAGGATTAGATGTCTCGATCGAACAATGAAATTTTTGTGTAAATTTGTTAAACAATGGAAAGGAATAAAGTTGAGGAAAAGCGATGAAAGAGGAATCATATTCAATCACGACACTGACCTCTTCCGCGCCCTTCATCAGGTTTCAAATTGTCACCAGGTGACAGTGAGAGATCAATAGAGAGATGACTTGGGGTAAAACAGTATAAAACCATTGTTTCAAGGACATTTTAGGTTCTTGGATGCGTAATTTTGCCTCTCTTGGTTGTGTGTGCTCCAGATATTGGAAAAACAAAAAAGAACCTTTAGGATCTTATGGAAACATTGTTCTCTGGGTGACTCCTGGCGATCTACAGACTCATCGATTTATCCAACGAGAAGCCGCTGCAAGCCATGATAAACACCCCAGGGCCTACAGAGTAGTTCACCGTCCGTGTGACGTCAGCCGATTTGGGGTGAGGTGTTCGACAGCCGAGCGGTTCGTTCTGTCTTGTGGGCGCAGAATGACTCTTTGAGACAGGTTTACCATTTTTAACCCGTTTATTAAATATATAAATTTTCTTATAATGTCTTATAACGAGGCGTAATGCCTATTCAAAGGTGGGAAACGAATCCTTTCCAAAGATAAAAGTCCAAATGTCCAGATAGTCGTTTAGGTTCGTCCAGCGTAAGTGAAGCGGAGAGCGATGGCCCCGGGGCGCACAGCACAACTCTCATCGATGATCTCCAATGACTCGGAGCACCTGGGCGGGTCTTGAAGGGACGGGCTAGCCAAAACGAAGCCTGGGACGTCGAACTAGCCTTTGCTGTAGAATAACAGGAGCACAAAATTCCAGGAGAGGAGCGCTATGAACCAGGAACCTTTTTTCCTCGAGTCGCACGGTTTTATAGATTTCTTAACCGTCGTCGCCTCTCCATTGGTCTCTCATAGTCACCTGGTGACAATTCGAAACCTAATGAAGGGCGCGGGAGAGGTTAACATAGCGACTGAATATGATCTTCTCTCTCGTCGCGTTTTCCTCGAATTTCTCCGTTTCCATTGTTTAACTAATTTTCCGAAAAAAACCAAGTGCATTGTTCAATCGAGACACCTAATCCGTTTCCTTATCGACTGAAAAGGAGCTCTTAATTTTCGATCGAACCCATAATTCGGACCTCTCAGTCGACCCCTGGTCGGGTCTTCACATCCGCATCAAACCAGAAGTAACAAAGATAGAACTTTTTGAACTCTATTCAAACTTTATCTGCACATTTTGTGTGCTACCTTGTCAATCAAGGAATTTGTAAGGAAATTTCTATGTTTATTAAATGGTTTTTAATAGTAACCCTGTCTCAGTGAGTCTTTCTGCGCCCACACAACTGTTTTGACCGCTCGACTGTCATGACATCTTTCCACCCAAACGGCTAACCTCACAAATGGAACAGAATGTTGTAATAAAAAACTTGTAAAAAGTTATGAGTATTATTGAAATTTTATTTTCATTTATTTTGAGAATGATTCGTATAAGATGAAAAATAGTTTTTGTAGACAAATGTAAAAGAAAATTACTGAAAGAATACAATAAGAGCAATACATACATACAAGAAAGACATCAGCTGTACATGAAATGTTTAGCCAACAGAAAAGAGGGTAACGGAAAGGAAGGGGAAGGAGGAGGGAGAGGAGATAGACAGTAGAAAAAGGTATGATCCCTCTGAATGGCATAAATATGGCTACAGTACCCTCTATGTTTGATGTTGGCAAGCAGTTTTTAGGCTGCAAGGCCATAGTCTTCCAAAGGGTCTAAAAGAAAACCTGAGTGTAGCAAACACCAATAATTGAGTGCTGCCACGAATAGCTAAGTGTAGAAGTTAGTGCCAAGTGGCTGTTAGTAGGAAGACTTATATCTATTTAATACTAATAAAACTGAATGCAATCGCAAATCTTAATATTACTTAACAGCTAGACAGATAGCATGAAAAGCAAACGAACACAATGACAAACTAGACGAGATGAACATACTAACACAGACGAATGAGCAAGACCCCAATTTTTTTTTATTAATTTAATTTAATTTTTTTATTAAACATTAACTTACTCATTAACTAAACTAACTTACCATAACCTAGGATGAACCTAACCAGACGACTAAAGCTAACAAACCCTAATCTAATTTAACCTAACCTATTATAACTTAACTGGAAACCTAGCTAAGAGTCCCTAATCTAACTGACAACAAGGCTAACCAAATTTAGACTGAAAAAGAAGACAGAAAATAAGAATTAAAATACAAAGTTGAAAGGCAGCAGTAAGAGCAATAGTGACATTCATTACTGAAAGATTTCAGTTATGAAAAAAGAAAAGTGGAGATGTGTGTAACTAATAAAAGCCTAAAGCCATGGTCACACCATGCGATTTCCAGCTGTGCAGGCGACTGCAACTGCAACAAGCACAAGTCGCGCACATCTTCTCTTGGTCACACATTGTTTGCTGGTGTTGCAACTAGGAAACACATGACCCTATAATAAACCAATAAAATTACAGTAGCTTGTTTTTGACTGCTTTTATGCATTTACCAACATTTTACATTCTACTTCAGAGTATTTATGGAATTTTAGCCACTTTTCTTATTAAAATGGCAAGCAATTTGTTTTCTGCAATGAATAAAAGAAAAAAGGGCAATCATTTTGATAGCACTGGCAAGAATACATGAAGAGATAAAACCTTTCATAAAATGAAAAATTAAAATCCCACGGGTATTCGTTAGCCTGAATTAGCTCGCTCAATCTTAACTCTGTAAAAGTATCAATCCTCTTACTTTTCGTCTTGATGAACTATTTTCAATGTTGCCACCATATGATGTGGCACAAAGGCATTTGCTTATTGGATGCACGTTTGCAATCGGCACGAGTAGAACAAACTTTTTGTTTCTGGTTGCAGTCATGCTGGTTTTCGGGGGGTTTACTAGTTAACGAGAACAGTTGTCATGGTTGCAGTTGCCTGTGTGGCTGTAATTTGCAAGGTGTGACCACGGCTTAACAGATTAATCATAGTAATTATATCTTAGATTATTATCTTTACTGTTATCATTTTTACTGTTTATAAATTATTAGTGTGTTCAAGCATAAACTCGCAGAATGCTAAAGTTTGTATTACTTTAATAACATAGTATGTAATTAAATCATTCCTATCTTCAGGTACTCACCTACTTACAAACTTTCAGACTTGCGAACAGTTTGACTGTACATCTAAAATTTAAATTTCACTGACTTCAATGCCACCTAATGAACTTGCCATTCATGGGGTGGCATTGAAGTCAGTCTGTGGCCAATAATAAATAATAAATTTTTAATAAACAATTAACATTGGCTTATTACTATTGTATATTGTCATTTTTTGTTTTTGTGTGAATTCTGAGATTCTATTCCTGCTCATAAAGTGGCATTTAAGTTGGTAACATTAGAGTAATGGCATTTTTTTGCTATTGTTTGCAATTTTTATAAATTTTTATAATTAGTGCTTCAAAAATGCATTCCTAAATATAATAGCAAATCTAGTAATGGAGATAAATGCAAGAAGTGTTGATCTATTACCATGGAAACTAAACTGGATGTTATAATATTAAGGGTATTAGGTGAAAAAAAAACTGCATTTGAAACACCTACTAAGTGGTAGCAAGTGGATAAATGAGTGTAATGTTTTTTATTAAATACATTAAAGGATCATACACTAACAATAACTGGTTATTCTGTGTACAGATGTTCTGTTTAGGTTAGTTTTAGATTTATGACAAAACCTCAAAAATCTAACCTGTTTTTAATAAGTAGGGGAGCACCTGTATATGAGAATTGCTGTTCAGAGCAAAAAAAATCATTTTAAATAGATATAAATTTTAAAAATAACAAAAATCTGTTTTTAAATTAAATTTTAAATATCTAATACTTCTAAGTTTATCGTTATAAATTTCAACAATATTTTTCATATTAATTTTTCTTAAGTAAAAGTATTATGCAATTTGATAACATATATTTGTTTTTTAAATAATTATCTTAGGATGTGATGGAAGTCCATTATATGTCCTTGCAAATAAACAGGCAGAATCACTTGAAAATTGGTTTGTCTTACATTATCTTATGGTTAGTATTTAAAAATTACTATTTAATGTTAATTGTTTATTTGTATGTGCATGTGCATGCTTATGTGTTAGTTGCAAATGCATTTGCATTGTTCATATTGAAAATTAGAGAAATCTATTAATGCACCAATTCATTGCAGTTCAAAAATAATTATATTTATTTTATTTTTAAACTTTATGGTATATTCATTCTTTAGCAGTTAATAAGTGCTATTAAATTTCAGTTTCATCATATTTTAGAATTAAAATTTTTGTCATATTGTTCATTACACAACTGTCATGTAAAGTTAAAAAGTTTTCTTCTCTTTTTTCAATGCCAATTGTTATATTATGAAAAAGCCACAGGAAAAGTTTTTATTTTTATCTGAAAAATTGAGTTTAAACAATTCATTAAATGATATGTTTAATGCATTTAGACTATATGTATGACATAATAGAATTTAATTCAGATAAGACAAGTTTAAGTCAGAAACTTAGTGTAGTCTTTTAAATTAAAAAAATTTTAATTTAAAAGACTACACTAAGTTTTAATGTGAACAAAATGTACACAGTTGTAACATTTATGAAGTACAGTCGACCCCCCTATAACCCTGTTGATTATTCTGTTTTATATGAATTCCATGTTGTATGAGTCACTTAGGTTTTATAAATACGTGTGCTGGGCTGTGAATGGCTCACGTATTTGTAAAATCTAAGTAACTCTTACAACATGGAATTCATATAGAACAGAATAATCAGCAGTGTTATAGGGGGGTCGACTGTACTTTGTGTAACTATTATCCAATGTAAACGTTTTGTGAAATTTGAGGTATATAATACTAAGGCTTTTTATTCATAATGATTATGGAAAATTAATTTTAGATAAATGAATGTTTATTTAATTTAGAGTCCCTAGAACATGCATAAAGACTTTAATGCAACCTAGTTTTCTGTAAGGTGTAATTATAATTATTTTGAGATTATTAAATTGAGTATTTGTTGTGTTTTGTTAAAAAGTTTGTTTTGAAGAAATTACAACAAATACAAAATACAATAAATTTCTAAAATACAAAAAAACTTAACAAATTATTTATTTAATTAATTTAATTTTTTTATATTTCAGAATAAACTTATTTTTCATAGTTCATTTGTAACTATTTTAGAAAAATAATATAAAAACTGAAATTTAAATTATCTGGAAATTTTTTAAATAAAATTATATTATTATAAAATGTATTTATATTTCAATTATAAAAATTTGTTATTACATTACAGGCAGATAAAAAAGGACCAGATTTTCAGTGTCTTTATAACAACACATTACAATCTATTTCAATATCTTTTACTAGTCTTGAATTGGTTGTGCATTTGGAAGCATTGTTGGCTCTATTGGATTTCAGTAATCATCTCATGGCATCTTTAACAACAAATAATGCTCAAGAGAATGCAAATAAAATCAAACATGAGGAAACAAAATCTGCAATTACTACAGTAGATACTGAATATAAAGATGTGACTCCAGAAAAACGAAAAGGTTACTTTCTCAGAATTTATATAAAGTTAATTTATTTTTTAATTGAAATTAAGAAACTTGTATAGAATAATAATAAAAATATTATAATATATGAGAGGTGCTGAAAAGTTCACAACTTTCCTTAGAAGAAATGCGTTTACAGTTTATCAAATTTCTTCTAAGAAATTGGATGAACTGTGTATAATTTATTTAATAAAATTCCCTCTTTACATACATATTACTGTTCTTTCAATTTTTTTTAATTGTGCAAACATAACCAATCCTCTGCAATCGTAATGACCTTATGATCAGAAGCAAATCTCATCCTTTTCAGGCATTTCTTTGAAGCTCCAAAGAGATTATGATCTGAGGTGAGATAAGCTCTAATAGACTGGATTATCCAACAATTTGAGCACCAAATTCTTGATTATCTGCATGGTTTGGAGAACTGCATGGGTAGAGGTGTAGAACAATCTTGACTGTTTTTCCTCCCATTTTTTTTTAAAAACTTTTCATAATTCATCAGACTATGGATTTCATCTACATTTTCATCTGATGTTACTGAAATGGGCTGTTCAGAGCATTGCTCATCTGTTACTTTGAAGTGGCTAGTTCAAAATGTGCTACCCAAATTAATGTCCAGTTGACCATATTTGTTCCAACGTTTGTTAAAATTTATAGGATAAACTGGCTTTACAACAAATTAATTTAATCAACTAAAATTGCTGAATTTTTCATCGGTTAATTTTACTAATATTTAATAAAGGAAATTTGGTTTTGATAGTTTTAATTTTTTCTATTCTATGTATTAAATGCATAGTGGTTGAAACTATAAAATTTAAATTTTATTAATCAATTCATTAATTAAAAATTAAGTTAAAAATTTATTTTAAATAAATTATTAAATTTACTTTTTATTCTAAATATTATTTAAAAAATAAAAATAATATTAGCATATTAATAATCTCTTCTTTAAAGGAATTTTCTGAAATGCATAAAATACTTTTTTGAAGCAAGGATTTAAAAATTGCTTAAGCATTTTCAGAATAGACAATCATCTAAAAGAAGTAAATGAAACTGACTCCTGAAGATGCTGAAAAGTACTTGAATGATTATGTTTTTGCATTAAAAAATAATTTTATCTCAGACTAATATTGTAGTTTGCCTTGTGGGCACTAAGAGACCTTTTTTCTCTATCCATAATGGGTGTGGCTGGGCTCACAATTGGAGTGACTGGATGGTGAGGGTCAGAGTCCAACATATCCTGGACAAGATCACCCAAGAAAAATTTTCGAGGTTAGATTCAGACTTAAACCCAAGTTTTCAGAATAGCACTGATGTCTTTATCACTTCAGCTACCCAGTTATGATGTTATTCACAGTTATATGACATAATTCTATTAACATTTAATTATTTTGAATAAATGATTGTTATGAATTATCAAAACTGTCATTTATTGATGATGATTATGATTATTAGTGCCTCTTGTTCTGTACTCTACAGTTAAATAGTGATGAATTATTCTATAAATAAATAATCTGTTAGTTATTTATTCTAAACAATATTGTTTTTTTTTTCTAGGGAAAAAATCAAAAAAGGCAATAGAACTAATTGATTTAAAAATAAAAGCTCATTTTTCATCATTTGGATTAACCATCTGTACTATGAAGCATAATTTAACAACAATAACAATTTCAGGTTAGTAATTTTTTTTATGTATTTTAATTTCCTTTTAACAAATTTTTCACATCAAAGATTTATTTAAAGATTTAAAAGTTAAAGTTTAAACTTTAATTTTGATTTTTAAAAATCCATTTTAAATTTATTAGATGTAATAACTGAGGGGATTAATGTTTTTGATGAGTGGTTGGAATGCATGTTTGATTTTAAAATTAGTTGGTGTGGATCTGGAGATGAGATGTTAAAAATGTAAAACATTTTATTGAATTATAACTTAAAATGTGTACTACTGAAAAATATTAGAATTTATATGTTGTATAATGTTTATATGGAAGCTAGTGATGATAATGAATAGATATTGTTATTGATATTTTATATTATAAAATAATGTGAAATATTAGAGTTATCAGGGACTTCTAATTGAATTATTATTTCTTTGCTTTTTTAATATTGTTTGAAATCATTTATGATGATAAACAAATTTATTAAATATACCTTCTACTATTTAAATTTTGAATTTTTTCACAGGCATTGATACTGATGTTGTTTTACAAAAATCGAAGACGTCAGTTAAGACCTGTCTGAAAGAAATTTTAATATATGATTCCATGCCAGATGCAGTTCATAGAAAGGTAAAAAAAATACTTTCATATCATTTTATCTAAAATAAAATATAATAATATGTATATGAATTCTGTACATTGGTATGGTGGACTTAAAACAAAAAATTTTGTTAATAAAAAAAAATTCAATTTGAATTCTGTTGTTAATTTGACAAAACATAAATTCTCTAAAATAAGGAAAGAATAGTTGAAATTTTATGTATGTTCAAATGGAAAAAATATATGATAACTTTTTATAAAATCAAATTTAAATGACATTTTTCAATCGTTTTTATGTATTGACCCCTTTTAATAAAAGTTTTTCCATTTGTCCTTCTCCATATAACTATGAATACATTACATGGAAATTGTAGAAAAAATTATCATAATGTGTTATGACTTTAGAGAAACAGCCACAACAAAAGTTTTGCATCTTGGCTGCTTATAAAGAGCCAAAACTCATTCTGGCAATTTTTAAAATGCAAAAATGCAAACTTTATGTTTGGACTGTCAAAAAATTACCACAATGCTTTCTAGTGTTATCACCATACTATGATTCATCGTGATCATTTCCTGTTCATTTTGTAGTAGTTCAGGATATATGATTAAATATGTAAATTAATTAAGAACAATGGCCAAGCTTAATAATTTTTGCAAGAACTATTAGAACAACAATTAAAATTACAGATGATATCTTTGAACAACATTTGCATTTTCTTTCAATGTAGTACCTCTCACAATTGCAGATTTCAAAGTCCTGCTTAATTCCAGATTATATTGGAGACTGACTGAAGAGATAGTGAACACATCATGTATTCACATCATGTATGAAGTTGATGTCAATAGTTATAAACTTACTGTGAGCACAGAGTCACTCAAGTAGATTTCCTTTTATGCTGAACTGTGATAAATCCCAAAAGTGTTCACTGGTTTGAGGTCAGATCAAAACTGATGTATGACTGAGTTGGCTCTTCTTCTCTTACTGAGGATAAATGTCAGATTGTTGTTGCCTGTGTGATAAAAATATTTCCTGTTGTTTCTGCAACAGTGCATTGGGGTATGTAATAACACTGGAACATTATGATGTAATTTTTTTAACAGTTTCATTACAAATTTCACCTTTTGATCTTTTAAAAATGCTATTGGGTTGTTCGGAAAGTAAGTTCGTTTTTTTTACCACTAAATGGATTAGTCGTATTTTTCCTGCCATTTTTATTCTAAACCATATTATCATTATATATTTTGACAGCTAGCATTTTAAGGCTTATTTGTAAAAAATTTTGTTTGATTTTGTGCAATTGTTTATTTTTTGTGTCTCATCAAATATGGAAGATCGAAAGCAGCATTTTCGACATATTTTGCTCTTTTATTACTAAAAAAATAAAAATGCTGTTCAAGCAAGAAAAAATCGTGTGACATGTATGGTGGAGATGCGTTGACAGAACGACAGTGCCAAAACTGGTTTACAAAATTTCGTTCTTGCAATTTCAGTATTGAAGATGCACCACGTTATGGATGGCCAATTGAAGCCAATGAAAACAAAATAAAAGTACCGATTGAAGCAAACTGTGGAATAACAACACATGAAATCACTAAGAGATTAAATTTGTCAAATTGAACTGTTTATGATTACTTGAAACAAATTGGTTTCGTTTCAAAGCTTCATATACGAGTTCCACATGTTTTTAAGGAAAGATGCTATCTTTGGTGGGATTTTAAGGAATTTTTTTTTTTTTTGGAGCTTTTACCAGACAATTTAACAATTGATTTGAAAGTGTACTGCCATTGAGTAAACAAATTGAGTAATATCATTAAACAGAAAAGGTCGCCAGAATTGATTGACAAAACAGGTGTAGTGTTTTACCACAATAATGTCAAATTTCACACAAGTTTGGTAAGTCATCAGAAACTGTTATAACTTAGATGGGACTTGCTATCACATCGACCATATTCGCCAGATTGAGCACACTCAGATTCTTTCTTGTTCCGGTCTATACAAATTTTTTTTAACTGTAAGACATTTACTTGAAATGACAATGTCAAAAATCACTTGAATCGGTTTTTTGTAAGCAACGATCAAAACTTTAATGAATGTGAAATCGTGCTACTAACAGAAATGATGACAACAAATATTTAACCAAAATAGTCGATAAATAATTCAACAAAATATTTATTTATTATAAAAATATGTTTTTTTTTTCACGGAAAAAAACGAACTTACTTTCTGAACAACCCAATAGAATGTGTCATGGCTCTTTAAGCAGCCAGGATTTGAACTTCCTTGTTGTGGTGTTTTTGTAAAGTCAGTGTGTTCTGGTTGTGTTATTCTGCTCATTGAATATTTTTCATCTTTGGGCCATATATACATACATAAAATTTATAATAATTAATGAATTTTTTGTTTTCAAAGTTTTAACAACTCCCTCTCAAACTTTCATTGGCCTTTAAAGGATCAATATAGACACCATTGGAAAGCCCTGATTTAAAGTATCAAATTGAGATTTAGATTGAGATTTTCTCACAAAATAAATAAGATTGAAAAGTTTGTTTTTAGACTTATTTTATTTCAATATTAAATTGAATGGTGTTTTTAAATACTGCTAAAGAAATTAATAAGATAAAAGTAAAGTCTACATATGCTAAGAATTTAAGGAGTTAAAGTTGTATTTTAAACTTTTTACATTTATTAATTTTTAAGTTTTATCAATAATTCATGGTTTCCTCCTCTTTATTTGATATACAAGAGCTATCACAGTTGTCTTTTGATAAGCTTCACTGAGAAGCTTCCATTTGATCTCTTGTCATCTAGCACAATGATAGTATTTGCATTGATTGGGATTAAGTAATTGAGTAAGAGTAGTTTGAAAGATAGTGTGTGTGTGAATCCCATAACTAATCTACATTAAATTGCTTTTGTTGCTATATTTCTGTAGAATATCTAAGTTTCACTTTTGATTAACTAGTCAATTCTTGATCTTGTATCAGGGGCTTTCTGTGTAAATTTGTGTGTATCCTCTTATTTTGGAAGCTGTTGATTATTTCAAAATCATTGAAAGAAGAAAAAATCAATCAGTTGCTTCTAGAAGCTAATCAGTGAAACAGTTTTTAAGAATTTAAAAATATTTTTTAAATAACAATTGAACATTACTGCATTCTATTGGCATTGTCAGAATAACATGCTAATATCAGCAGTAACTTTGATTCCATACTTATCAAGGAATGATAAGTATGGAATCAAAGAATTCAAGGAATTCAATAAATATGGAAAGAGTTTTGTGAAAGATGTTTTTATGCAATATTCATTCATATTTTTGAAAGAACTATGTTCTTATTTATTAGATAGAATAATTCTTATCTGTTTTAATCAGTATAATTAGAGAAAAAATATCAGCAAACTTTGAGAAAAATAAAAATATACTTTTTGTTATTTAGTGGAGTTTCTACAAGAGATAAAGAAAATTCATAGAAAATGCTCAAAGCATCAAGCTATACAATAAGAATTGAAAATGTTTCTGTTATTTATAAGTTTTCAATAATAAATTTTGGTGATATTGGTTAAGAAGATTAGAAAAGACTAGGAGTTAAAACAAGTAGCACTTCATAATCAAACTTCATGAAATGAAAAACCCTTTGAATCAATAAAGAAATTCAATACTTATGAAATATCATTCTTTGAACAAAATGTAAAGTTAAAATTATAAGTTGGCAATAAAAACTTGATCTTAAAGTAGATTACATACTATAGGAAGTTGATTGAATAAGGAAAAGATTTTCCTAGTCTGGCCAAAGGATCATAAGAAAGGCATAATAATAATAATAATAGATTAAATATATTTTTGTAAGAAATGTATCGCAAAGCAACTTCAGATAAGTAGTTTTTATGGACTTCTGAATAGGTTTTAAAGATGATGATAAGTCATTTTTAGGAATTTAAAAAGCATTTAACTATAAAATGGAAATTAATTTAAGAT
The DNA here is from genome assembly GCF_000671375.1 of Centruroides sculpturatus. NCBI lineage: Eukaryota > Metazoa > Arthropoda > Arachnida > Scorpiones > Buthidae > Centruroides > Centruroides sculpturatus. Next base: position 251,013 of record NW_019384517.1, read on the forward strand.
GATGGTTAAAAACAATCTTTTTTTTTTTGTAAGTTTCTAGTAATTATCTGTGCAAGTTCTTAACTTAGTATTTTAATCATATATATGATTAAATATATATGATATAAATGATATATATACAGGGTGTATCAGAATGACGTTTTAAAAATTTGGGGGATTGTAGAGGATGAAATTTTGAACCTATAAGATTGATATAAGGAACCTATAGCCGGAAATGTGATATAAAGTTTCTACAGCACTTTGCACGTTCTATGCGGTCGGTATGCGCAATGGCATTTCCTCGAGCTTCACCTTAACACAAATGCATATCAGCAGGTTTTCCAGATGTGTAGTTACCCTCCATGATGCCAGAACTTATCCACAGTACGTGAAGCACGATAAGCAGAAAACTGTACACTGACTCAAGTTGACTAGCTGAGTCTTTACAGCACAGCACCAGTGGATGCAAGGGGGGACCTAAAGAACGACAAGCACTAAGTACACAACTTCCTATACACAGGCTCAGTTAGAACACTGTAGTTGCGTGTTTACAGTCTTCCATCCGCAGCAATAGCATTACTTCAATGGACAGAAGGGTAGCTACTAAAGTGAAGGGCGGTCAAGCACTTACTACCGTTGTAGACACTTTAGTTCAAATTTCCGGCTATAGGTTCCTTATATCAAAACTTTCAAAATTTCATCTTCTACAATCCCCCAAATTTTTAAAACATCATTCTGATACACCCTGTATATATATATATATATATATTAGATTATTTAGAAATTTGTGGAAGAAAAATAAGAANAAGTATAAATACAGTAGAGCGTCGTTTATCCGAAAGTCAATTATCCGAAAGAATTCCAGTCGGCAAATTTAAATTTTCGCCAGTGTGGCACTGCAATCTTTGGCTATGTCTTGGGCTACTCAAATATTTTACTTTTTTGATGCTAAATTAACTTCTGAAGTATAATTTTTTATTGTTTTTATATTTTTCAATTTATTGTTTTTATATATTTTTTTTATTTTGTTTGTATAAAATAAAAAAAAAAATTTTTAATGATACAATAGTCTTCTTTAGGCTTAACATCGACGAAAATTCAACGCGAAGCGACATGCAACGGAGAAAAATTTCAACATGGGATAGGTTAATATATTTTTTCGTACATAATCGGTAATCCGAAATATCGATTTTCCAAACAACTCCAGTCCCCAATTGATTCGGATAAACGACGCTCTACTGTATATTCATATAAGAAAATTTTAAAAATTTTTTGGCAACCAAATAGCCTGTAAGGAAAAGTGGTTATGGAATGTATTCTGGAACATGAAAATGAAATAAATGGTGACTGACAGACTGTCTTCAATTTTAATTAGTTAATATGGCAATTACTTATTCGTTCTCTCATTTTTTAATCTTTGAAATTTTTATTTTAGATTATTAATATAAAAAAAGAAACTAATATAAAATTGTTTTGCTTCTAATGTATATTTGTAATATTCATTTGTTGTTTGTTTTGTGAAACTTCAAATTGATTTTAAATAAAACCATTTTATTGATTAGTTGTTAAAGATGATTCTTTGTACTTAACAAAGAAAAGTGAACATCTTTACCTTTTTGTTAACTCCAAGAAAGCAATTATTGTTTTTCTAATTTTTATGGAACTTTACTTATTTTTTGCTTCAAAAAGTTTTGTAATTGACAAAACATTTATTGAGAGAAAATAATTATAATTGTTTATTTCTAGATTCTTTCTGTTGTTGATGAAGAAGTTTTAGATCTTGAAGTTGTTATGTATAACTTTGCAACTGATGATGAAGGATATTTCGATATGTCTACAATGGATATGAAATTGTCAGTATCTTTGGGAAGATTGAAATTCATCTTTATTAATAAATTTATCATGTCTTTGTTGGTATGTTTATAATAATAATGTTTATTAAATGTAGTTTAAACTAAATCTTTGAAACAGATAAATTAATCTTTATTAAAAATAAGCTGCATAAAATGATAGTATATAATTTCATAAACTTAGTTTTATATATAAATTGTTTTTAAACCCAAAATCTTTTTTTAAATCTAAATGCTTGAAGTAAAAAGCTGATTACTTTTTGATGTAATTTATTATTTATTTTAAAATTCAACATTTTAGAAGACTTAACAAAAATGAGAAATGGAACATTCTAATCTTTAGAATTTTATTTCAATATATTTATATTAACTAAAACATTATAAATTTTGTAGATTGATAACTAATAATTTTTGAAATTTAATTGTTTTAAACTTACCAAATTTTCTTCTCATTGGAATACTTATTTATGAAATATATATAAATTGTAAGCTTTTAAGTTTTACTGTCTCTTCTTCAGGAACACACATTTTTTAAATAAAAAATTATTTATTACATGAATAATTTTTTAACATCAATGAATTCCATAATATTAAAAAAATTTTTAATTCCATTATGTGGCTTTATCAAGCAAGTTCAACACTTATATATCACACAATTCTATAACATTTTCAAATAAATGGTTTCTTTTACTAAAATATTTAGATAAGTTGAAGAGTTTGACAAACATTTTTCTTTTATTAGAGTTATTATTCTAAGGTAGATTCAGAAAACTTTTTATATTATCTTGTTTGTAGGACTTGCCTTAGGGAAGTTTATTTCAACTTTTATTTCTTCAGTTTCATTACATTTTTTAAAATATGCAATATTGTCATCATCACAAATTCTTGCACACATTCTGTACATAAGTCAAAATCATAAATTTTTATGATAGATATTTAAACAAATTGGTTATTTACAAAATATGAACAAATTAAAATATAACTTTGTAATAGGCTAAAAAACAATTCAGTAATATTTGGTTTACTTATTGTGTCAATATATATTACTTTTTTGATTGCTTTTATTGCCAACCAAAGTAAATTTATTTCTTATTAATAATTAATTCAAAATAAATGTTAACATTTATTTGAAAACAATGTTGATGTTTGATGTAATATTTACAAGAGTTTCAATTAACATGCATAAGATAAAATATAAGTTATTTATATATTAATGACAATATTTTTAAATTATCATACAAGGCTAAATTAAAGGTCTTTGTTTATAATTATTAGTTATTTTTCTATATATTTATAACCATTTACAGGGTGTTTTAATTTAATGTTCTAATTTAAATCGATTTTATTTATATGTAAATTTTTTTAGTCTTTTGCAGATAATTTTCAAATTGCAAAAGAAAAACTTGCTGAAGCAAGTGTTGCAGCGGCAGAAGTAGCAAAACAAGGAATGGAAATGGCTTATGAAAAGGCAACTAGAATTTCATTAGATGTATGTGTTCAGGCACCTGTTATAGTTATACCTCAGAATTCATTATCAACAAATTCTTTGGTAGTTGATCTTGGCATTATTAAAATTCACAATAAATTTTTATTGGGGGAGAAAAGAAATGAATTAGGAATTCCAGCAATTTTTGAAAAAATGACTGTAGAATTATATGATCTTAAGCTATCAAGGTAATAAATTTTTATATTTTAACAACATAAATATAAAAAAATGCTGACAAGTTTAATTACTTTAGTTGAGTTTAATCATCAGTGATTGATAATACAAATATTCTTAGTTATGTAGTAATATAATAAGATGGAGATTTTGTTTGTTTACTTAAGTATTTTGAATTTATTATAAAATAATTAATTCTTACATAAAGTATTAATAAGAAAAATTATTGGATTGTTATCACTTTCAGTCCTTCTATAATAATTCATATAACAGTTTTATTTTTATATTAGCTGTTACCTGCGACTTTGCCCGCGCGGATTTTGCAAGCGAACACCATTTATATTCAGTATTTCAACAACCATAGTAATTGTTATATAACATCTACTGCTGAGAATCAAACAAACTGTTTTCAATTTGATCAACTTTCTGGAACGTTTACAATCATTCTATAATTGAACCAATATGCAATAACAAATTTGAATTTAAAACAGTTCAAACATTTGGTTAAAAAATCAAAATATATAAAAATATTTATAACAATGTCTGAAATGTTGTCAATTTAATACACCTAAGCACTCAATGAAGACTAAATGTTGTTGAAAACAAAAAATCACATCTAAAATAATACAGTAGAAGCCATTTTTCTGGTAAGCTTTAATGCTCTCTCTCTCCCCCTTGCGGTGAAATTTCGAAAAATCCCTTCTTAGTGTGCATTCGCATGGAATAGCCTACTAAATTGCAGTTAAAAACAAAAAATTGCATCTAAAATAGTACAGTAGAAGCCTTTTTTCTGGTTAAGCCTCTCCCCTGCGGGGGAATTTCGAAAAATTCCTTCTTAGTGTGCGTTTTCATGATGTAAGTGGGCACTCTATGTAACTGTGATAAGGTCCATTACTCGTCCAGATTAAGAAATACATAGATATCTGTTAAGGCCTCAATGTATTATATTATTTAGATAAGGCTATCCAGCTTCATCTATTACATTTAGGAGCATAAACATTACATTTTATTAATTTAATTTGTTATTTTTTAAGTATATAATCCAATTACACTATATCAAATT